>NC_134354.1:791123644-791247075 GCF_048569485.1 Anomaloglossus baeobatrachus | reverse complement strand
GCGCGCGCAGCTTCAGGTGTAGCCGAGCCGGGCGCGAAGCTTCAGGTGTAGACGGGCGCGCGCGAAGCTTCAGGTGTAGCCGGGGCGCGCGCGAAGCTTCAGGTGTAGGCCGCGCGCGCGAAGCTTCAGGTGTAGCCGCGCGCGCGAAGCTTCAGGTGTAGCCGCGCGCGCGAAGCTTCAGGTGTAGCCGCGCGCGCGAAGCTTCAGGTGTAGCCGCGCGCGCGAAGCTTCAGGTGTAGCCGAGCCGGGCGCGCGCACGAAGCTTCAGGTGTAGCCGAGCTGGGCGCACGCGAAGCTTCAGGTGTAGCCGGGCGCGCGCGAAGCTTCAGGTGTAGGCGAGCGCGAAGCTTCAGGTGTAGGCGAGCCGGGCGCGCGCTAAGCTTCAGGTGTAGGCGAGCCGGGCGCGCGCTAAGCTTCAGGTGTGGGCGAGCCGGGCTCGCGCTAAGCTTCAGGTTGTGGGCGAGCCGGGCTCGCGCTAAGCTTCAGGTGTGGGCGAGCCGGGCCGCGCGCGAATCTTCAGGTGTAGGCGAGCGCGAAGCTTCAGGTGTAGGCGAGCCGGGGCGCATGCGAAGCTTCAGGTGTGGGCGAGCCGGGTGCGCGCGCGAAGCTTCAGGTGTGGGCGAGCCGGGCGCGCTGCGCCGCGAATTTTCAGGTGTAGCCGAGCCGCGCGCGCAGCTTCAGGTGTGGGCGAGCCGGGCCGCGCGCGCGAAGCTTCAGGTGTAGCCGGGCGCGCGCGAAGCTTCAGGTGTAGCCGAGCGCGCGCGAAGCTTCAGGTGTAGCCGAGCCGGGCGCGTGCGAAGTTTCAGGTGTAGCCGAGCCGGGCGCGCGCGAAGCTTCAGGTGTAGCCGAGCCGGGCGCGCGAAGCTTCAGGTGTAGCCGAGCCGGGCGCGCGCGAAGCTTCAGGTGTAGCCGAGCCGGGCGCGCGCGAAGCTTCAGGTGTAGGCGAGCCGGGCGCTGCGTGCGAAGCTTCAGGTGTAGCCGAGCCGAGCGCGCGCGAAGCTTCAGGTGTAGCCGAGCGCGCGTGCGAAGCTTCAGGTGTAGCCGAGGCGGGCGCGCACGAAGCTTCAGGTGTAGCCGAGCTGGGCGCACGCGAAGCTTCAGGTGTAGCCGGGCGCGCGCGAAGCTTCAGGTGTAGGCGAGCGCGAAGCTTCAGGTGTAGGCGAGCCGGGCGCGCGCTAAGCTTCAGGTGTGGGCGAGCCGGGCGCGCGCTAAGCTTCAGGTGTGGGCGAGCCGGGCTCGCGCTAAGCTTCAGGTGTGGGCGAGCCGGGCTCGCGCTAAGCTTCAGGTGTGGGCGAGCCGGGCGCGCGCGAATCTTCAGGTGTAGGCGAGCGCGAAGCTTCAGGTGTAGGCGAGCCGGGCGCATGCGAAGCTTCAGGTGTGGGCGAGCCGGGTGCGCGCGCAAAGCTTCAGGTGTGGGCGAGCCGGGCGCGCGCGCGCGAATTTTCAGGTGTAGCCGAGCCGCGCGCGCAGCTTCAGGTGTGGGCGAGCCGGGCGCGCGCGCGCGAAGCTTCAGGTGTAGCCGAGCCGGGCGCGTGCGAAGCTTCAGGTGTAGCCGAGCGCGCGCGAAGCTTCAGGTGTAGCCGAGCCGGGGCGCGCGCGAAGCTTCAGGTGTAGCCGAGCCGGGCGCGCGCGAAGCTTCAGGTGTAGCCGAGCCGGGCGCGCGCGCGCGAAGCTTCAGGTGTAGCCGAGCGCGCGTGCGAAGCTTCAGGTGTAGCCGGGCGCGCGTGCGAAGCTTCAGGTGTAGCCGAGCCGGGCGCGCGTGCGAAGCTTCAGGTGTAGCCGAGCCGGGCGCGCGTGCGAAGCTTCAGGTGTAGCCGAGCCGGGCGCGCGTGCGAAGCTTCAGGTGTAGCCGAGCCGGGCGCGCGTGCGAAGCTTCAGGTGTAGCCGAGCCGGGCGCGCGTGCGAAGCTTCAGGTGTAGCCGAGCCGGGCGCGCGTGCGAAGCTTCAGGTGTAGCCGAGTCGGGCGCGCGTGCGAAGCTTCAGGTGTAGCCGAGCCGGGAGCGCGTGCGAAGCTTCAGGTGTAGCCGAGCCGGGCGCGCGTGCGAAGCTTCAGGTGTAGCCGAGCCGGGCGCGCGTGCGAAGCTTCAGGTGTAGCCGAGCCGGGCGCGCGTGCGAAGCTTCAGGTGTAGCCGAGCCGGGCGCGCGTGCGAAGCTTCAGGTGTAGCCGAGCCGGGCGCGCGTGCGAAGCTTCAGGTGTAGCCGAGCCGGGCGCGCGTGCGAAGCTTCAGGTGTAGCCGAGCCGGGCGCGCGTGCGAAGCTTCAGGTGTAGCCGAGCCGGGCGCGCGTGCGAAGCTTCAGGTGTAGCCGAGCCGGGCACGAAGCTTCAGGTGTAGCCGAGCCGGGCGTGCGCGACGCTTCAGGTGTAGCCGGGCGCGCGCAGCTTCAGGTGTAGCCGAGCCGGGCGCGAAGCTTCAGGTGTAGCCGGGCGCGCGCGAAGCTTCAGGTGTAGCCGAGCCAGGCGCGCGAAGCTTCAGGTGTAGCCGAGCCAGGCGCGCGAAGCTTCAGGTGTAGCCGAGCCAGGCGCGCGAAGCTTCAGGTGTAGCCGCCCGCGCGCGAAGCTTCAGGTGTAGCCGCGCGCGCGAAGCTTCAGGTGTAGCCGCGCGCGCGAAGCTTCAGGTGTAGCCGCGCGCGCGAAGCTTCAGTGTAGCCGCGCGCGCGAAGCTTCAGGTGTAGCCGAGCTGGGCGCGCGCGAGAAGCTTCAGGTGTAGCCGAGCCGGGCGCGCGCACGAAGCTTCAGGTGTAGCCGAGCTGGGCGCACGCGAAGCTTCAGGTGTAGCCGGGCGCGCGCGAAGCTTCAGGTGTAGGCGAGCGCGAGACTGCTGAGACCCACCAACCTGTTCCCCCTCCCCACTGCGCAATGAAGGAGACCACACATGGAATATCTTTCTTTTGTTCTTTATTGAAGGTATCCACGTAACACCATTCAATTTTGATATAAAAAGGGGGTTGCTTGATATTTTGGCCACAGCTTTAACCACAGGCACAAATCCGCCTTAAACCTGAGGGAGGAGGCCCGATGCCTACGGCCGTCCGTGGCAGGTTGGCTCTCACCAAATCCCTCTTCCACCGGCTGTGACTTTGAAATTGAACCATAACCTTTTTCCGTAGGCACAAAACCGCCTTAAACCTGAGGGAGGAGGCCGATGCCTACGGCCGTCCGTGGCAGGTAGGTTCTCCAAATCCCTCTTCCACCAGCTTTGGACTTCCGAACTTGTAACAGAACCTTCTTAAGGGAGGGAGGGCGGGCGATGCTCACCCTGAGGGCAGATGTGGTAAGAGAAAGGAGGGACTCCGGCAGCAGTTTATATGCCCTGTAGGAGGTCCCAGCAGGGAAGGGGGGCAGCGGGGGGCATTGCACAGTGGGGAGGAGGGAGAAGTGGCCATGGGGGGGACGTAGTGAGGGGCTCAGCAGTCAGGGGCAGCGGCAGCGGCCGCAGTGCCCTCCAGACTGCTGAGACCCACCAACCTGTTCCCCCTCCCCACTGCGCAATGAAGGAGACCACACATGGAATATCTTTCTTTTGTTCTTTATTGAAGGTATCCACGTAACACCATTCAATTTTGATATAAAAAGGGGGTTGCTTGATATTTTGGCCACAGCTTTAACCACAGGCACAAATCCGCCTTAAACCTGAGGGAGGAGGCCCGATGCCTACGGCCGTCCGTGGCAGGTTGGCTCTCACCAAATCCCTCTTCCACCGGCCACGGAGTGGCGAAGGCCCACGCCTGAGCTGCGACCCCCACACAGGGCCCTCATGGCCTGCTCAACCCCGTCCTGAATGTCTGACAGGAAAATATCCAGACCTATGTCATTGAGGCTAAAACCATCCTCTAGCACCAATCTGCTGATCTCTGATTCCAGCAACTCATGTCCCAGCACTATCCCTCTTCCTGACGCTATAAATTTGGCGATCCGCATATTGACATGCCGCCTTGACCTCTCCACAGCTGCTATGTTCCTTGCCCCTATCCAGCTTAATCTTGGTAATATACTGGACCATACCACCACTACGTTGCTAAAGAAGCCGCTAATCCTATCCAGGTCTGCTTGCATGACCGCTAGCAGTTCCTGGATCCTCACATTCACCAGGTCGTTCCCACCCGCGTGGATGACTAACACTACTGGGCCCCTGGCTATCCTTGCTATGTTCACTACCTCGGGCAGGACCTGTGTCCAGGTCATGCCCCGATCTCCTCTCCAATGGAACTTGAGGTGACGAAATCCCAGCTCGCTTCCACCTGGTCTCGACTCAGCCCGCCGTGCTGCCCAGAATATGTGTGAGTGACCTAGGATCCAAATGATAGGTCTCGCCGGATCTAGGAAGAAAAGCTGTTAGCAACTGTACTCAGCATATTTATCATAGTGTCAGCGTCCATCATTGTATTAGTGTTGTCATAGCTTTTGGTGGCGGAACTACGGGACTGAACGGTTAGCAATGATTAGTTATCTGAGGGATGTGGAAAGGTGTAGTGACTGCCGAGGCTGGTTCGAGGTTAAGACTTGTGGTAAAATTTGGTGGTTGGCAGGGATCGGGGGGTTAAATTAGATCTGGCCTAATATAGCGGAAGAAACAGTCTGATTTCCAACGCCCTATCCGCTGTATCTCCTCGTTCGAGAAGCCGGCCCTTGCTGCCTCGGTTGCTGCGCCTATGCGGAAGGAGTGTGTGCTGTAATCCCCTGGCTGTAAGCCCAGGTTGGAAAGTGACGTTTTTAGCAAGGCTGAAAACTGCGTTGCCGTGAGCGGGGATCCATCCGCGTGCTCTAAAAAGAATTTATTGGGAACCCGAGACTCTAAGTAACACTGCAAGATAAGGATGGGACAGAGGGGGCCGGGAAACGGGAAAATGGGGAACCAAACTCCTCTACCGAGCTGATCTGTTTTAGAGCGCCTTATGCGAACCCGTACTCCACCATTGCAAATTATAACGTCATCGCGTAGCAGACCCCCGGGACGAGCTGATGATCTGCTGACTAATTCACTGACTCGCAAAGCCCCAAAGAATGCAAGCGAGAAGGCAGCCGAGAACAAGCGGACCTCGCTGTCATTGGCACATACGTCGCCTAGCTGGTTTATTATGCCTGAGAGGATGGCAAATGAAATGGGCCTTCTGCTTTCAGTGCACTGCCGCTTCCGCTTCCAGCCTTTAACGGCCTGCGTAAACAGGAAGGACTTGGTGACATCAGGCCATCCACGAACCCTGAAGTGAAAGGCTATGCCTGCGAGCCGCTGCTGCGCTACTATACCCGACACGCCATTACTATGCAAATGCGCTATATACCGAGCAACGGAGTTGCTGAGAAAATAAGCAGACACCTGGCTAGGCAGCGGTTGTGCTATATTTAACCATTCGCTCCAAGCCTTACCGTACGAACGCCACGTAGATGGAGCTAGAGATGCCTGGACCAAAGGCATGAGCTGTCCTCGGGGACCGTCCAAAGGAACTCTGGACAGTTCTGGCCAATGCTGTCCGCTTCCGGATGTAATACACGAAACTTCTGAAATTCAAAACGTGATAAGGCATCAGCAATAGTGTTATCGATCCCTGGCACGTGACGGGCCCTGAACCAGATGTTATGCTTGAGGCACTTGAGGACTAAATAGCGCAGTAAGCTGATCACTGGCGGGGAAGAAGATGCCAGGTGGTTAATGGCGTGGACGACACTTATGTTGTCGGTCCAGAAGCAGATTCGTTTATTCGCCAGCTGATCTGCCCAAAGATCCGTAGCTACAATTATAGGGAACAGCTCAAGTAAAGTGAGGTTTTTTGTCCAACCTGACAAGTGCCATTTTTGGGGCCAGCGACTAGCGCACCACTTGGGACCAAGGAAAACTCCGAATCCGGTGGACCCGGCAGCATCCGAAAATAGAGATATGTCAGAGCTGGAAACCTCCTGTTCCTGGAAACACGTGCGTCCATTGTAAGTAGCTAGAAAAGACCTCCATACACGTAGGTCCTCCCGTAGGGCGCTGGTGATGCGAATCCTGTGGTGGGGGGCAGCTATGCCCCTAGTGGCCAGGCAAAGTCTCCGGGAAAAGATCCTTCCCATAGGCATGACTCTACAGGCGAAGGCGAGCAAGCCTAATAAAGATTGCATTTGCGCCAGGGTTACCTTACGAACCGCACAGAACCCGTCGATGAGCGATGTTGTTTTTTGGACCTTTTCCAGTGGTAACCGAAACATCATGGTAATTGAGTCTATTTCAATTCCCAAAAAGGAAAGGCATGTCACAGGGCCAACTGTTTTTTCGTTTGACAGCGGAACCCCGAATTTGTCCGCTAGTGCCTGGAATGAATTTAACGCAATAGCGCATGTTTCCGAGTTGGCGGGGCCAACGAACAGGAAATCATCTAGATAATGGGTGACTGATTTGATCTTTACCACGTCCTTAACCACCCATTCTAGGAAGGTGCTGAAGAGCTCGAAGTGAGAGCAGGATATGGAGCAACCCATGGGAAGACACATGTCATAGAAGAAATTTTTGTTGAAATAGCACCCTAGCAGGTGGTGACAATCAGGGTGCACTGGTAGCAGGCGAAAGGCGGACGCTATGTCCGATTTAGCCATTAATGCTCCTTGCCCTGCTTTGCGTACCAGTCCGACTGCTTTGTCAAAAGACGCGTAGGACACTGCTGAGTCCTCTGTGGGGATGCCGTCATTTACTGACCTCCCGGCCGGAAAGGATAAGTGGTGTATGAGGCGAAATTCACCCTTTTCTTTTTTAGGCACAACCCCTAGGGGTGAAACGCGAAGGTTTGGGAATGGTAATTTAGTGAATGGGCCTGCTACGCGGCCTAGTGCCACTTCCTTGAGTAATTTGTTTTCTAGGACCTGTGGGAGGTCCCGGGCAGATTTTAGGTTGGGGGCAAAGGTTGGTTCTGAGGAGAAATTAAAGGGGATAAAGAAACCGTGGGTGAAACCGTCTCTGATGGTGTCAGCCGCCGCCTTATTGGGGTAACGTTCGAGCCATGGCTCCATCTCGTGCACGATCACTGGGGTCCTTGGGACCTGGTGGTGCATTTTTTGCATGGTGCCTTGCTGTTTGCTTATCGCATTTGGTGGAGGTGTGATTTCCCCCGCAGGATGAACACTCATGCTTGTATTTGCAGAGACCTTGATACCTGCAATGGCCTTCGTTGAAGAGCCAGCAGCAACCTGGTCTGCGAACATTTGCGGCTCCCTGTGTGCCGTGGTTTGGGGAAAATTGGCCTGGAAAGGACTGAAAGGACTTTTGCGCCATCATGAGTCTGAGCCACGAATCGGTTGCCTTTACACCCCAACCCAATTGTGGTTGGAGTGCCAGGCGTCTCCTAAATTCTTCATCATACTTCCACCACGCTGATCCCCCATGGGTTTTATAGGAGTTGTAAATGGTGTCGCAGTAAGTGAAGAGTTCTGAGCATCGTTCGGGGTGCTTCTGACCCATCACGCACCCCATAACGCAGAAAGCCTGTAACCAATTATTTATGGTCTTGGCTACGGTGGATTTTTTAGCGAATTGGCGGTCGTTGCCTCGTCTTTCCTTGTCGACGGTGTTTTGATCCGCAGATATTAGGGACCAGATATCCACATAATCATTAGCCCAAATTTTTTGGACTGTTTCCGGGGTTAGGTGGGTTCCAAGCGGTGAAACACCACAATAGAACATGTCCCTGTGTAGGTCAGGGCGCTGATGCGCTATGTCTTGGCGTTTTACGAACGCGGGGCTAACTAGAACTAGTCCCGAAGGTGAACGAACCGCTTCCCTCATTACTCCTGGATGGGTCCCCCCTGCCCAAGCGCTGGTAAAGCTGTACTCACCGGCCGATGTGGTAGGTTGGTCCTCTGGCGCCGCCATCTGAGGTAGTTCTTCGGGTAGTGGTTCACTGCCGTGGTGGTGATTAGCAAACCTTTCGCCTGGAGGGCCGCTTAGTGAGCGGCTGCGGCGAGAGTCGGATGACGCAGTGCTGGATGGCGTGTGGTGTCTCCTGCGGGATGATCTCTTGCTGCGGTTGGATGAACGGAAATGGTGATTGTGCCGTGAGCGCCGGGAGTGACGCCCGTGGCTATCCCGGCTCCTGCTGCGGGAAGTGGACGGTGATCTTCTGTGGTTATGACCCCTAGGGGGTCTACGATGGAGAGCTGATGATCCTGGCTCGGCTGACCCCACGCGTGATGAGTGCCTTGCTTCTATCTGCGGTTGGCTTACTGGCAGGATGGGCGATGGATGGATTGCAGGGGTTGGCAGGGGGTGCAGGGGGGGTAAATCTAATGGAGGAGTACCTTGGATTTCCTGCGGTTGTAGCTGTAGGTTGGAGCTTGGCGGTGTCAGGGGTAAAGATGGATCCTCTTCACCATGGAACTCATTGTTCTTGCTGGGGTCAGATTGGGAAAGGTGCCCATGATGGTCCCTGTATTCCTGGTGCGAGTCAGAGTGTGCTGATCCCTCGGCTGAAGAGCTTCTGCTTTCTGATGCTCCCATAATGTGGCCTGGATGCTGATGTGTGATTAGAGGGCAGTGGAGATCGCTGGCTGGAGGGTGGGTGCTTGACTGCTGCAGACCACCACGTTCGCTTTGTAAAGAATGCGAACGCTGGGCAGGAAATGCAGTTATAAAGCATGTTTGTTTATGACTGCATTTCCCTTTAAATTTGCCGCTTTTACTTTTAATGACATCACTTCCGGTCCGGGGACCGAAAACCGGAAGTACAGTATAGTCACATGGTTGCCGAGTCACAGGAAGTGACTCGGCTGCCATGGATACCGGATGTGACGCAGCCTCAGCATGGAGCGGTAAGCAACATGAGGGGCGCGTCATGCTGGGCGGTGCAGAGTGCCTGGGGGGAGGCGCTCTGCATTGTGGTGGCGAACGTGATGCCAGGGTGGGGGCAGCATTCCTGAGGGGAGGGGGAGCATCGCTGCGTGGCGTGGACGAACGCGATGCCTGGTGGGGGGCAGCATGCCTGGGTGACGGGGGTGCAGCGCTGCGCGATATATGTGAACGCGATGCCCGGTGGGGCAGGGGATAGGTGGCCGGGGGTGAGAGCGGACCGGACCTTCTGGACCGGGCCGCCCTGCGCCTGGGGTCTGTTGTGGGGCTTAGACGCTGCGGTGGACGGGAGGGTCTGGAAGACCTGCGCCCACCGCTGCTGGGAACCGGCAGGAGGGAGCTGGTGCCCACAAGGGAGGCAAGCCATTCGGCTCCCTCCCGTCCGATCCTTTCTCTTACCGCTGCTTCCAGGGAGTCCATCGGCGATGCTCACCCTGAGGGCAGATGTGGTAAGAGAAAGGAGGGACTCCGGCAGCAGTTTATATGCCCTGTAGGAGGTCCCAGCAGGGAAGGGGGGCAGCGGGGGGCATTGCACAGTGGGGAGGAGGGAGAAGTGGCCATGGGGGGGGACGTAGTGAGGGGCTCAGCAGTCAGGGGCAGCGGCAGCGGCCGCAGTGCCCTCCAAGCTTCAGGTGTAGGCGAGCCGGGCGCGCGCTAAGCTTCAGGTGTGGGCGAGCCGGGCGCGCGCTAAGCTTCAGGTGTGGGCGAGCCGGGCTCGCGCTAAGCTTCAGGTGTGGGCGAGCCGGGCTCGCGCTAAGCTTCAGGTGTGGGCGAGCCGGGGCGCGCGCGAATCTTCAGGTGTAGGCGAGCGCGAAGCTTCAGGTGTGGGCGAGCCGGGCGCATGCGAAACTTCAGGTGTGGGCGAGCCGGGTGCGCGCGCGAAGCTTCAGGTGTGGGCGAGCCGGGCGCGCGCGCGCGCGAATTTTCAGGTGTAGCCGAGCCGCGCGCGCAGCTTCAGGTGTGGGCGAGCCGGGCGCGCGCGCGAAGCTTCAGGTGTAGCCGAGCCTGGCGCGTGCGAAGCTTCAGGTGTAGCCGAGCGCGCGCGAAGCTTCAGGTGTAGCCGAGCCGGGCGCGCGCGAAGTTTCAGGTGTAGCCGAGCCGGGCGCGCGCGAAGCTTCAGGTGTAGCCGAGCCGGGCGCGCGCGAAGCTTCAGGTGTAGCCGAGCCGGGCGCGCGCGAAGCTTCAGGTGTAGCCGAGCCGGGCGCGCGCGAAGCTTCAGGTGTAGGCGAGCCGGGCGCGCGTGCGAAGCTTCAGGTGTAGCCGGGCGCGCGTGCGAAGCTTCAGGTGTAGCCGAGCCGAGCGCGCGTGCGAAGCTTCAGGTGTAGCCGAGTCGGGCGCGCGTGCGAAGCTTCAGGTGTAGCCGAGGCGGGCGCGCACGAAGCTTCAGGTGTAGCCGAGCCGGGCGCGCGCGAAGCTTCAGGTGTAGCCAAGCCGGGTGCGCGCGCAAAGCTTCAGGTGTAGCCGAGCTGGGCGCACGCGAAGCTTCAGGTGTAGCCGGGCGCGCGCGAAGCTTCAGGTGTAGGCGAGCGCGAAGCTTCAGGTGTGGGCGAGCCGGGCGCACGCTAAGCTTCAGGTGTGGGCGAGCCGGGTGCGCGCTAAGCTTCGGGTGTGGGCGAGCCGGGCGCACGCTAAGCTTCAGGTGTGGGCGAGCCGGGCACGCGCTAAGCTTCAGGTGTGGGCGAGCCGGGCGCGCGCTAAGCTTCAGGTGTAGGCGAGCCGGGCGCATGCGAAGCTTCAGGTGTAGGCGAGCCGGGCGCGCGCTAAGCTTCAGGTGTAGGCGAGCTGGGCGCGCGCTAAGCTTCAGGTGTGGGCGAGCCGGGCGCGCGCGAATCTTCAGGTGTAGGCCAGCTGAGCCGGGTGTGCGCGAAGCTCAAGGTGCAGCCGAGCCGGACGCGCAGGAAGCTCCAGATGTAGCCGAACCTGACACGCAGGAATCTCCAGATGTAGCCGAACCTGACACGCAGGAAGCTCCAGATGTAGCAGAGGCGGACGCGCAGGAAGCTCCAGATGTAGCAGAGGCGGACGCGCAGGAAGCTCCAGATGTAGCAGAGGCGGACGCGCAGAAAGCTCCAGACGTAGCTTGGCAGGACATAGCTCCAGATGTAGCGGAGCCTCGTGTAGACTGTACTAGAACAGCAGAATAGAAGTTGCAATGGCACCAGGAGAGCAGAGATGAATTCACGGGAGATAGCAGAGATGAGAGCATAAGACCAGCAGGACTGTGATTAGTAATAGCTGGTTGCAGGATAACAGTCTGGAGCAGCAGAACCAATAACCGGGCACCTGGCTGGAGCGGAACATAACGGGAAGTGAGACCTAACTGCAGACAAACCCCTGGAAGCAGAGCGCTGTATTACCGGTATACTCGGGCAGCGCATGGCCGGCTATATAAGGGCGTGGATGATGACATCAGATATGATTGCTCAGTTACTATATTAATCCGGTGCCGCCATCTAGTAGAGAGGTATCTGGCATCAGAGAAAGGGGCAAAGCCCGGCACTGGAGCTTGGACAGAAACATCGTAGTGATGAGTGGATATGAAAATCAGAATTTGCCAAATTGCGCAGATTTTCTTGAGAAAGTCGTTTTGTAGAAAACGTATCCTCCACGAATCGATTGATGTTTAATATGGTCTGGGGTCTCCCCCGCCCCCCTGGTATAACAAACATAACATTAAAAACCAAACAAAAAAGGTTGCTCTCTTCATCCTCTGTTGTCCGCCATCTGGTCCTGAAAACTGCGACTCTCCCATCATGACCCGAGTCTGCCGGCTGGTTCACTCGTAGCCGTGATCAGGCCTCGGCGATCACTGATCGGCACACATTTGCTAAATGGGCATAAAGGGAATTTTCAAAAGTCCATATTCTCAACATGCTGACTTTATTTTTTATATTTGAGTAGCATTCATTCCCACTCGTCAATAAGCATTCGTCATGTTCTGTCATATCCAATCTTTTTGTTTTTTTTCCAATTCCTTAGGTTCACAACTTTCACAGCTCAAGTTTTCTTGAGAGGACGATGGTCCTTTCCATCAATGACCTCCCGAGGATGGAGCCGGACAGAGACCACATGGCTGCTCGGATATTAGACCTCACCCTGGAGATAATCTACTGGATCACTGGAGAGGTGAGAGCTTCACATCACTCTGATCTCTAGGAATAGAGCAGGGAAATGACGGGGAAGGTGAAGGATCTTCAGAATAGATGTAGTGATCGGCGTTTCCCCATACACAGGATCACACAGTAGTGAAGACGTCGTCTGGGGAGTGTGTGACCCCCTGTGTGTCAGGAGGACGGAGCAGGACCCCGAGTGCCATCACCGAGCCTCCACCTCATTCACTGATACATGAGCAGAAGATCCTGGAACTGACCCACAGGATCACTGAGCTGCTGAGCGGAGAGGTGAGCGCTGCCGGGAATGCTGGGACATTATATAATAACACCGGGGGAGGGGTCTGCTAATGGCGGCTCATTGTGTGTGTCAGGTTCCTATAAGGTGTCAGGACGTCACCGTCTATTTCTCCATGGAGGAGTGGGAGTATCTAGAAGGACACAAGGATCTGTACAAGGACGTCATGATGGAGAATCTCCAGCCCCTCACATCTCCGGGTAAGAGGAGACCGTCCTGATTATAGAGGAGAGGCCGGGTCTGAGGTCACCTGGACCCCCATCATCTGATCATCACATGTAGACGATGTATTCAGTCACTGTGTATATTTCCTATAGATGGGTCCAGTCCGAGAAATCCACCAGAGAGAAGTCCCAGTCCTCTATATTCCCAGGATCCTCCAGAGGAAAAGCCGAATGTCCCCCTGGACCATCAGGTAGATTAGATTTCTGGAAATCCTCTATAGACTGATGTAATGAAGCTTTCTAGTGATCGCCAGCAGCGGTGGAGTGTAGGTGCAGGGTTCGCTTGGGTCGGTAGCAGCTACAGATTGTGTTTGCTTTAATAGATTGATCAGTTTCCTCTGGTTTGGACGTTCATTTGACCATTAATATTCAGTGATGAGAAATGTTGCGTTCTGCCGTGTAGATGTAAATATCAGCACAATGTCAATCTGCTGCTTCTAAGGTGAAAAGAATAATGTCCTGTGTGATGAGAGCTCAGAGATAATCACTGTTCTCAGTAAGGCTACTTCCACACATCAGTTTTTTTACATCAGGCACAATCCGGCAAAAAACTGATCCGACGTCTGTTGCTGCCAGATGCGTTTTCTCCCCCATAGACTTCTATTAGCGCCGGATTGTGCCGCATAGCCTTGCGTTCCATCCGTCTTTCGCCGGATCCAGCAACATCTGCTTGTCTGGCGGCCGGATGGAACGTTGAAGGGAACATTTTTGTCTCTGGAGAAAAAAACGGATCGCGCCGTACGGCTTTTTTTTTATAATGTCTGTGGGCGCCGGATTCGTCGTCATCCGTGATATGCGGGAAACCGGCGCCGGTTTCCGTTTTTTGTTTCTGGGCATGCCCGGATGTGTAAATAGTCTCTCTCTGTTGATGTGTCGGTCGGTCCTTCGGTCTCTCTCTGTCGGTCAGTCTCTCCCTCCTTTATACTCACCGATCACAGGCGCGGCGCTGCACGGCTGTCACACTGCTCTGGCGCCTTCTGCTTTTGAAAATGCCGGCCGCTCATTATTCCATCTCATATTCCTTGCTTCCCCCGCCCACCGGCGCCTATGATTGGTTGCAGTCAGACACGCCTCCATGCTGAGTGACAGCTGTCTCACTGCAACCAATCACAGCCGCCGGTGGGCGGGTCTATATAGTGCAGTACAATAAATAAATAAATAATTTAAAAAAAAAAAAAAAACCTGCGGTCCCCCCCAATTTTGATATAGTCAAGGTAAAGCCACATGGCTGATAGCTGGTATTCTCAGGATGGGGAGCTCCACGTTATGGGGAGCCCCCCAGCCTAAAAGTATCAGCCAGCAGCCGCCTGGAATTGCCGCATCCAATAGATGCGACAGTCCCGGGACTCTACCTGGCTCATCCCGAATTGCCCTGGTGCGGTGGCAATCGAGGTAATAATGAGTTATTGGCAGCCCATAGCTGCCACTAAGTCCTAGGTTAATCATGGCAGGCATCTATGAGGCACCCCCTTACTTAATCTATAGTGAAAGTAAATAAACACAAACACCGAAAAACCCTTTATTTGAAATAAAAGACAAAAAACGCCCTCATTCACCACTTTATTAACCCCCAAATACCCCTCCAGGTCCGACGTAATCCACACAAGGTCCCGCAACGCTTTCAGCTCTGCTACATGAAGCTGACAGAAGCGACCATATAACACCGCCGCTTCTGTTAGTTCCATGGAGCAACTGAAGTGAGCCGCGCAGTCAGCGGTGACGTCACTCAGGTAATGCCGGTGTGTGTGCGGTGATGATGGGTGCGGTAGTGCCTGCGTGTGTGCGGTGATAGGGGCGGTAGTGCCTGGGTGTGTGCGGTGATGATGGGGGCGGTAGTGCCTGGGTGTGTGCGGTGATGATGGGGGCGGTAGTACCAGTGTGTGTGGTGATGATGGGGGCGGTAATGTCGGTGTGTGTGCGGTGATGATGGGGGCAGTAGTGACGGTGTGTGCGGTGATGATGGGGGTGGTAGTGTCGGTGTGTGTGGTGATGATGGGGGCGGTGGTGTCGGTGTGTGCGGTGATGATGGGGCCGATAGTGACGGTGTGTGCGGTGATGATGGGGCCGATAGTGACGGTGTGTGCGGTGATGATGGGGGGGGGGCGGTAGTGTCGGTGTGTGCGGTCATGATGGGGGCGGTAGTGTCGGTGTGTGCGGTGATGATGGGGGCGGTAGAGCCGGTGTGTGCGGTGATGATGGGGCGGTAGTGTCGGTGTGTGCGGTGATGATGGGGGCGGTGGTGTCGGTGTGTGCGGTGATGATGGGGCCGATAGTGACGGTGTGTGCGGTGATGATGGGGCCGATAGTGACGGTGTGTGTGGTGATGATGGGGGGGGGCGGTAGTGTCGGTGTGTGCGGTCATGATGGGGGCGGTAGTGTCGGTGTGTGCGGTGATGATGCGGGCGGTAGAGCCGGTGTGTGCGGTGATGATGGGGCGGTAGTGTCGGTGTGTGCGGTGATGATGGGGGCGGTAGTGACTGTGTGTGCGGTGATGATGGGGGTGGTAGTGTCGGTGTGTGCGGTGATGATGGGGGCGGTAGTGTCGGTGTGTGCGGTGATGATGGGGGCGGTAGTGACGGTGTGTGCGGTGATGATGGGGGTGGTAGTGTCGGTGTGTGCGGTGATGATGGGGGCGGTAGTGTCGGTGTGTGCGGTGATGATGGGGGCGGTAGTGACGGTGTGTGCGGTGATGATGGGGGTGGTAGTGTCGGTGTGTGTGGTGATGATGGGGGCGGTAGTGTCGGTGTGTGCGGTGATGATGGGGGCGGTAGTGTCGGTGTGTGCGGTGATGATGGGGGCGGTAGAGCCGTGGTGTGCGGTGATGAATAAAAAAAAAAAAAAAAATCCGTTTTTTGCTGGATCCGTTGCATCAGTTTTTACATAATCTGTGACGGATCCGTTGCATCAGGCACAAGGCGGATTGTGCCTGATGCCAAAAAACTGATGTGTGAAAGTAGCCCAAGGCTAGGTTCACATTTCCGTTGTTTTGCATCAGTCACATGCGTTGCTTGACGCTTGTGACTGATGCGTTGTATAACGGGTGACAAGAATTGGAAATCATTGTCACTAGAAAGCGGATTCCGTAGGAAAACGAGTGAGCCCATATCTGAGCCTGATGAAGAGACCCGCGCAGTCTGGAAAGCCGCTGTTATTACCATTTTTTCAGTTAGCCATTAAAAGGTATCAACCACTGAGGACTCTCAGTTCTTTTAAACATTTTTTTTATCTCTACTGGCTAACACGGTACAAAGATATATTTCACCTGTTGCAAATAGGTTATTCTAAAATTTCCAAAATAGAAAGCAAAAAATAAAACCACGTCTCGTGTAAGCACAAATTGAGTGTGCAGTGATTGCAGCCTCCACGACTGATGAATTCTGAAACGTCCAAGTTTAATTCATCATTAAAAGCATTCATCATCGGGGAAGACGCTGAGGAGGTAAGGACACCATGATTTGTTCTTAATTACAGACTTGTCCTTTCCAAACACTGGTCATGTCCCGATACGGAACAACTCTCCCTGGAAGGAGACTTTGTATTTGGGCTTTATTCACAAAGGATTGAAATGTAAAAAAAACTGAATACCAAGTCGGTCAGTATGATGTTCCCTGTAGTCTCTGTAATGGTCACTGATACAATTGGAAGTTAAATCCTCGGTAGGCTTATGCTGGCACTGGGCCCCCCTGACTCATGGGCCCCATAGCTGTCGTGTGGCCTGCCACTATTGGGGGTACGCCACTGCCTGACGTTGCTGGCATGCCACTGTCTGAGGTCCTCGGGCCCCCTGAAAACTTTGCGGCCGCAATCGTTCTACCCCTTGGTAAAAGTTACCTGGTAATATGATTCTCCAGGGTAGTATGATTACAAATGTATTTATTTTTTTTTCAATGGTGAAAAGAAATAAAAAATTTATAAAATAAATTAATCTATTTTGCCTTTCTTGTCATTTTCCGAGACCCCTAACATTTTACATTTTCGGTCAATGGAGTTGTGTGAGAATTTGCTTTTTGCGTCTTAAGACAAATTTGTATTGATACCATTTTGGGGCAGATACAATGTTTTGATCCGTTCCATCTGTGGCTTCTAAAGGCAGATGATAAAGCCAACACCTATTGGGAAAGATGCGGGCTCAGCAACTGAGCCTGCATCAAAGTCAACGAAGCCGCCATTGGACTTACTGGACATAACATGTAGGTTTCTCACAAATGTGATGCTAAATGTTGCGATCTATGCAAATTTATGCAAAACTACCTGAAATGTTTCTCTTACAGCGCTTTATTAGGATGGGACATGTTTGTCAACCTATTCACAACCTGCAGCTACCACTGGGCTCCAGCGGCAAGCCCACGGTAATTTCCTCACATGTCTGCTGATCTGGTCAGCAGACATGTGTGGCTAACATGCACAGGTGGATCGGAGATCCACCCGCGCCTGTTATCCCCTTAGATTGTGCTGTCAAATACTGACCACATGATTTAAATGGCTGTGGCAGGGATCGCGCTATTCTGCGCAGGCCATCGGCAGCCACGTGACGTGATCACAGGGCGCCATTACGGTAGCACGGGGTCAGCTGATGACCCCTGACGCTGCCATGGCTCACTTCCTGTGAGAGCTAACAGAGCACCAACACAGGAGATGAGCGATGCTGCTCTGATCAGGAGAAATGAACAAGAGATTGGACTGTGCAGTGATAAAGTCCCCTAAAGGGACTACGGTAATAAAATAAATAAATATAAACTGTAAAAAAAAAAATATGAAAAAAGAAAAAAAACTAAAAGCTCATATCACCCCCAATTCGCACCACGGAAAATAAACAGTTAAAAAAATAAGTATGCACTCATGTGGTATCGCTGAATTCAGAAACGCCCGACCCATCATAATATAAAATCAATTAATCTGGTCGGTACACGGCATAGTGAGAAAAAAATTCCAAATGCCAAAATTGTGTTTTTTGGTTGCTGCAAATTTTCTTTAAAATACAATAACAGGCGATCAAAACATAGCATCTGCACAAAAATGCTACCAATAAAACCATCAGCTCAAGACGCAAAAAATAAGCCGTCACTGAGCGCCACATCCGGAAAAATGAGAACGCTACGGGTCTCAGAAAATGGCGACAAAAGCGCTACTCTTTTCTTGGGACAAACGTATGACTTTTTTAACCACTTAGCTAATAGTAAAAGTATACATGTTTGGTGTCTACGAGCCCGCACTCACCTGAGGCATCACACCGGCACATCAGGTTTTGCCATATAGTGAACACGGTGAATAAAAGACCCCAAAAACTATCACTGCTATTACACTTTTTTTTCAATTTCACCGCATTTGGATTTTTTTTCCCGTTTTTCAGTACACTATAAGGTAAAAATAATGATTTTTTTTTTTTCAAAAGTACAACTTGTCCTGCAAAACACAAGCCCTCATATGGCAATATTGACGGAAAAATAAAAAAGTTATGGCTCTCAGAAGAAGGGGAGGAAAAAACGAAAATGGAAAATCGCCCGGGTGTAAAGGGGTTAAACTAAAATCCAGAAATGGAAAAGAGTCTGTGATTTGGAACAATCTGTTTTGTCTGAAATGCGTCAGCGACTGTCCTGGATTTTTTGGGGGATTTATGGCATTTACTAATTATCTTTCATTTTAAAAACAAAGAAATATTCATTTTTACTTCTTATCGCGAGCGCTGGAGACTACAAACACTTTCTTTGTAGATCATATTTGAGGAGCAAAATAATAGGAACATTTATGAGGGGTAAAATATTTGGTTGTTGATCCCATCAGGATGAGATAATTCCTCTTTAGGATAAATTGGTTCATGACTTCTCTGGAATTTTGACTTTATCCTGGATATGAAATAACTTTCATTTCTTCTTTTTTTTTTCCCCTTAGGTCTTTAATGTTGTGTTTATGGAGGAAACTCCTTGTGGAACGACGAATGGACTCAAAAAAACAATATCGGAATCAATGAATGGTGAGACCCTTTCCTAGATCCATGTATCTATGGTGTCTGTCTTCCTCATCTTGCTGTTTTTTTCTACAAAAGAGACGTCTGTGGCTGTATTCATGATGAGACCCCCCATTACTAAGCCTGAAAGTGAAAAGAAATAAACATAGACCGGTGGGAGACTGTGGAAACCTCCAGCTGTGAGCTCACGTAAACTCAATGATGTCACTGTCTGCCTGAAGCCGCAGCCGGTTATGGTCTGTAATGGACCCACACGCTGCGAGTTCAGTATGTAGCAGAGCCGGGATCATCGTGGGACTTTGTGTGGATTACGTTGGGCCTGGGTGTTTTAGGGGTTAATAAATTGGAGAAAGAGGGTGGGGTTTTCAATTGTATTTTATTTCAAATAAAGGATATCTTCGGTGTTTGTGTTTTTTCTTTTTACTTACAGGATTAGTAATCGGGGTCTCATAGACCCTGACCCATGACTAATCTAAGGCTTAGTGGCAGCTTTGAGCTGTCATTAACTCCTTATATTACCCCAATTGCCCTGGTGCGTTGGCAATCAGGGTAATGATTTAATGACAGCTCAAAGCTGCCACTAAGCCCTAGATTGAGATGAGTAAAGTGATGGGATTATCACATCTAATAGATGCAACAATTCTGGGCAGCTTCGGGCTGATATTTTTAGCATGATGGGCCCAATAACCATGGGTCTCTCCAGCCTGAGAATACCAGCCCCCAGCTGTTGGCTTTATCTTGGCTGGATATCAAAATTAGAGTGGACCACACATTAAAAAATTTATTATTTATTTAATTGTTTAAAAAAGCCGCATAGGGTCCCTCTTATTTTGATACACAGCCAAGACAAGCACACGCCTGTAGCCATGTGCTTTATCTGTGCTGGGTATCACAATATGGGGGTACCCTACGCCAATATTTTTTAATTTTATTATTACACCACTATTCCAGCCAATCACTGATGGGTGGGGGCGCGGTCTGACTGTAACCAATTATAGATGCCTGGACTGACGGTGGGTTGGAGAAGCAGTTAATGTGTAAGACAATTGATTATCAGACCCAGAAGCAGTGTGACAGCCGCGCGGGAGACTTTGTAAGTAGAACTGACCTGCTTTACAACCCCTTAGCCCTTTCTACCACCATTTTACAGACAATGTTCGGGTCCCAACAGACCTATATGGGGTCTGGCGTCCGGGCAGATGTTGAAGTCCGGTCCCGAACCGGACTTTAAAAAAAAAAAAAAAAAAAGTCCAGTCGGATTGCCAAACTTGAACTTGCGGGTTCGCCCATCTCTACTCCTGAGTGACTGAAGAGGAAGGAAGAATGGATCCGGCTGAAGACTTTACGACAGGTGCGTTTGACACCAGAAAATTTTCCTTGGGAGAGAATTGGAAGGTGAGAGCACATCTTCAGAGGCTTTACATCTAGATAGGGCGTCAGTTGCTGGGAAAGACAGAGAGAAACCCTCCTTCCTTTCTTTAAAAAGACCGCATGGACTAGGGCTCATCCCAACTGAACACCCGAAGTCCATGGGTAGGACACTACTCAGACAACACAAGGTGCGGGAACCACAATAATTAGACTTTATTGGATCCCCTACAGTCAAAGGCATATAACACAAAACCATGCAAACCACACAATGTATCAGGCAACAGAGTCTCACCCTTCCGCTGCCTCACCAGGGAGTAGACTATTCGGGCCTTCAGGGCTTCCAGGGCCACATACCCCAAACCAGCACCCTGCTTTTGGCAGGCACCCACCGAGAATAGGATAGTGATAAGCGTAGGAAGCTTCACAAGCACAGTGTAAAGTCTGTAGCCAGGTAACCGTATCATGCCAAACTGGGGTTCTTCCAGACGAATTCTAGAATCCTTGGCGGTGCTCCTACACAATATAATCCAGTTTGATTCCCCAGCCGGCACTGAAGTGCCTGGGCTGGGTAATGGACTTCCAACCGGGATTGAAACGCCTAGATTACAGCCGTGTAGCCAAAGAACACCTGGTGACTCAAACAGTCCCTTTTTGTATCTCTCAGGCGAACTCATTCCAGGGAATGTGGTCTCACCGGATTGGTGGAATAAGGCTGTGCTATGATTGGGTGGCATTTCAATACGCATACTTAATTTTGCAGGATTCTCATCTGAGTTAGGTAGACAGAGAGGCTGGGGGAAGTTACATTAAATGAGCAATCCACATTCTCAGACAATGGGAGGCTCCGATAGTCCTGGGGAACACAATGACTTAACAAACACGAGTTAGCACACAAAAGGGACTCTTGTCTGACCAAATTAAGAATAATAAGCCTTTACAGACATTTGTAGCCAATGGCAACGATGTTGTTACTGCTATATATTTGGAATTCATGGTATGAGCGGTCTGTTAGGCTCACCTGGTGAAGTGGATCTACGAAGCCACAGGTCAGGGTGGACTCATGGTGTTGGAACAGCAGCCTAAGAGAGACGTGGAACAGTGAGGATTTTTAACTGGTTGTGCTGAATGGCAAACAGGCAATGCAGGACCCACTGGAAGCCACAGAACCAGGACGACCGATGTAGGAGATGGAAGGTCTGAAGCTGGTGTTGGTAATGCAGAGAAACGACAATAATAGTTCAAGATGCTTAAGAAAAGAGATGAGTTATCCAGCGGGTATTTAGAGAGTCAATACAAACACTCATCTGGATACAGTTCTGGACTGACGCTCAGAAGTAGTGAGGTGTCCAAGCGGGCCTTAAAAAGCCTCTATAAAGGATGTAATTGGAGACACTCCGGGCCACTTGTAAACTCATAGGGGAAGTGGTCAGAGCCTGGCCCAGCGGTTACATGTGCAAACACACATCTGAGATCCATAGTAACCGCAACGTTTAGGTGGCTACAGAAGAGGAGGGGGCTGCTGGTTTGCAATGGCAATTGGGGGGGCCTAAAAGAGACCCACAGAGCTGTACACTAGTGATGGGTCGGTCGCGAACAATTCGACACAAAGATCCGGCTCTCTGCAGTGACCGTCAGGAGCCGGATCACCAGTGTGAGCCACTGAAATCACTAAACGGCTCTCTTCGCCGCTGGAGCCCCGCCCACCCACGGCTGGGCTCCGCCTAATCAACAATCTAATTGGTCACTTGTGAGTGGGGGGGGGGTTTCCGCCGGTGGGCGGGGTTTCAGCGGCGTCACTATAATCTTAAATATGTGTTTACCTGGGGTGAACACATATTTAATAAGGAGCCGAGAACGATCTGAAAGATCCGGCTCTTTTTTGGTGAGCGGAGCCATGGGAACCGGATCACCAAAAAGAGCCGGACTGCCCATCACTACTGTACACCTATCAGGCCATGCCAAAGGCAAGGATTAACTGCCATTTTATTACTGACAGACAATCAATAGCTTTGTATAAAGTTTATTAAAAAATAAAATAATTGCAATTAGAAACTATATTATGTGTGTGTATAAAATATGGAATCCACAGACAATGACAAACAATAACAGAAAAAAAGGCATTTTTTTCCTCTCTTCTCCCTAATCCAAAACAAGAAATAACTAACTTCCTTGCCATTTTCTGTTTTTGCGTTTTCGTTTTTTCGTCCCCCTTATTCCAAGAGCCATAAGTGTTGTAGTTTTCTGTCCCCATAGCCAAATGAGGACTTGTTTTGTGGACCGAGTTGTGCTTTTGAATGGCACCGTTCATTTTATCATGTGTTGTACTGGAAAGCGGGAAAACATTTTTAAACTTGTTGAAATTGCATAAAAACACATTCACTTTTTTTTTTGGGGGAGGAGGATATTTACTCATGTTCACTATACATAACACTGATCTGTCAGTATGAGTCGTCAGATCAGTGCGATTACGGAAATACCAAACGTATAGGTTTTTCCTATTTGAATGGTGGAAATAAATTCAGAAATTCGTAAGAATTTTTTTTTTGCTTTAGTCGCCATTTTTCGGGATTTGGAGCCGTGTGAGGGCTTATTGTTTGCGCACTGAGATGCCCTTTTTATTGATACCATTTTGGTGTAGATAAGATGTTTTGATTTCCTTTTATTGCAATGTTGTGGTGGCCAAAAAACTTAGTTTTGGCATTTTGATTGTTTTTTTCTTGTTACTTTTTGATCGTTTAGATTAATTTATTGTAGATTATATTTTAGATTAAAAATAAAGCAATGGGGCAAAAGGGGGTTGATTTGAACTTGTGGGTTTTTTAAAACTTTTTTTGAAGTTGTATTTGTCCGATTGCTTGTGCTACGCTAGGGGTCTCAACTCTGCTGGGTATATGGACCGCACATAGAAAAAAAATAATTTGGGGGGCCACATTTTTTCAGGACAAAGTGACCTTTTTATTGGTACCGTATGTTTCTTTTCTATACACCATAGGATCACTGTTCTTGAACTTTTTCGCTCATTTAGTACTAGAAATGTGCACTTTTTTGTTTAAATAAATATATATATATTTATATATATATATAATATAATATAAAAATTTTGATGGTAAAAGAAAAAATTCATGCTTTTTTTTTTTTTTTTTACATTTTATCCCCTTTTTGTAAGTAATAATAGTGTTACAATTAGCACCATATAATAATTTTGTAATTTTGGCCAACATCTTGTAGTACTGTTCCCATCCTGATCCTCATCAATTAGTAATGTCCCCCATCCTGTTCCCCTTTTTGTAGTAATCTGCACCATCCGGGTCCCCATTTTGTAGTAATGTGCCCATCATGGTTCCAATCCTGTAGTAATGTCGCAATCCTTGTCCCCTTAAAGTAATGTGCCCCATCCTTGTCCCAATCCTGTGGTAATGTGCCCATCCTGTGGTAATGTGCCCCATCCTTGTCCCAATCCTGTATTGATGTGTCCCATTCTTGTCCCTTTTTACTAATGTGCCCATAATTGTCCACTTTTACTAATGTGCCCATGTAGGTCCTCTTCTTGTATCAATGTCCCATCCTTATCCCTTGTTGTGCCATTTTTGACATATACACACACAAAAAAACTCAAAACATTCTTCTCACCTGTCTTCCATTCCCTCGGCGTTCTCTTCTCTGCTTTTTGCAGCCCTCAGGCACGTGGACCCTGGAACAATTGCGGCAGGGGCCGCCACAGTCAGGGCTTCATCTGAAATTCAGATGAACGTTTTGCCTGCGCTGCACAGAGTCAATCTCTCTTTGCACAACTATTCCAATGGCAGCTGCCAGCCAATCAGAGGCAAGTAGCTGACGTCCTACGGCTGCCATTGGAATAGTTGTGCAGCGAGAGCTTGACTCTGTACAGCGCAGGCTTCAGTTCATCTGAAATAAAGCGCTGACAACTGCGACCCCCTGTACTAGCTGCAATTGTTAGGAGGCCTGTGGGCCGCAAGAAGCAGCCTGAGGGGCCTCATGTTTGAGACCCCTGTGCTACACATATCAGCACTGTTGTGCATAGTGAAAATCACGATGTCCTATAAATACAGAGGTATTATAATAACATTCATGTGGATCATCAACAGATTGACAGCGGCACTTAACAGGTTAACCGCCACAGGCCGTGTGTTGGTCCGCCCACGGCTGTAGAATTAATAAAAATTCATTTTTCCTTTTGCCAATTTTCCGAGACACATTTTCAGTTTTCGGGATATGAGCTTATTTTTTGCACCCTGAGCTGATGTTTTGACTGACAGCATTTTTGGGTAGAAGCTTTGATCACCTCTAATTACATTTTATTGCATTGTTGCGGTGACCCAAAAACAGTAATTCTGTCTTTCGATGTTTTTTTTCCCATTAATTACTTTACTCATCAGATTAATTTATTTTATATTTGGTATATTGGACTTTTACGAACACTGATACCAAATTTGTGTAAGTTTTTTTAATCACTATATTTTTAATAGGGAAAAATTGGAAATTTGATCTTTAAATATATTTTTTCATGTTTTTTAAAACTTTTTTTTTTTTTTTACTGTATCTGTTAGTGCCCTTAAGGAACTTTGAACCTGTGATCATTTGATCACTTGTACAATACAAAGGAGTGCTACAACATATGTGTCGCAAAGAAATATCTCCTATGAATGTCGGCTAAATACTAGTTTTAACTTAAGCTTTATCATTACAAGCACAGGGGTCTTCAGTAGACCCCTAGCTGTCAGGGCAGCCCATCGGAGCGCTGACGGCACATGTTAAATGCTGCTGTCACTGATTGACAGCGGTATATAACATGTAAACAGCCACGGATGAAGCTCCGTTCCCCCTTCGGCTGTTAGATGCAGATGATGGCTCACAGGCTGAGCCCGCATCAAAGTCAAGGATCCAACAATTGACGTTACTGGAAGTCATATTTCAGTAAGGGTTAATTACTGCAACAGACCATTTAATATGTAAAGATTATATCATAACGGATCTATTGGACTTATGTAAAACAAATATTGAGCCGAAAATTGAGCCTTAAAACTACAGGCCTGAAAGTTTTACCTCCATCATTGGGTAAATGTGTGGTGTGCTAGATGTTATGCCCTATAGTTTCTTATGATAACTTTCTAATCCAGCATCCTCGCGACTCATCAGGGAAATTACATTCTCACTTTAGGCACCTCCTGCTCTTGGCAAATTATTTTTTTACATTTCTATACAGTATGTATATGATTGATTCAATATTATTGATGCATTGTTTTAATACTTTCATGTGTCACTAGGAAAAAGAAAGCCCCTCTTGACTTGTTGACTGCTGATACGTGCTTTTCTCATGATCTGTATGTTACATTTAGAATTAGTTTAATATCAATTAATTTATGTATTTTTTTGTTTTCGAGGTGGAGACAGTAAGAAAGATTTCCAAGAATATGTCCTTTCACCTCTTCACGTTAAAGTGGAAGATAATGAATCTCTGATTGATGAAAAAAGAACCGAACCTAAAGTGGATGAAATTTCTGTGCCTTCTAACTATGGAAAATGTTTTAAAAAAAAGTCTACTCCCTCGAGCGAGTGCAGTAACAAAGATGTAAAGTCGTTGTCATGTTCAGAATGTCGGAGAGTTTTTCCCCATCCATCACTTCTTGTTGAGCATCAGAAAGTTCACACAAGAGAGAAGTTCTTTCCGTGTTCAGAATGTGGGAAACGTTTTCTCTATCAATCACTTCTTGCCATACATCAGAGAGTTCACACAGGAGAGAAGCCGTTTTCATGCTTGGATTGTGGGAAACAGTTTACTCAAAAATCACAGTTAGATTATCATGTAGAAACTCACACAGGGGAGAAGCCGTTTGTTTGTTCAGAATGTGGGAAACGTTTCCGCCGTAAAACCTATTTGGTGGATCATGTAAGAATGCACACCAGAGAGAAACCATTTTCATGTTCACAGTGTGGTAAAAGTTTTACCCAGAGATATTCTCTTACTAAACATCAAAGATATCACACGGGAGTAAAGCCCTATTCTCGTCTTGAACATTGTATAGATTTTAAACAAAACTCAGGACCTCTTGGAAATCTGAGAACTCCCCCAGGACTGAGACCTTTAGCTCTGAATGTGGAAACTAAAAATGAATCTCAAATTGCTGAAAAAATAACTCAACCTCGAATGGATAAAACTTCTGCAGGTTCTGAGTGTGGAAACCATTTTCAAGAAAAGTTTAAACTCTCCTTGCAAGAGTGCATTTACACAGATGAAAAGCTGTTTTCATGTTCAGAATGTGGGAAATGTTTTTCCCGTCAAGCATTTCTTGCAGCACATCAGAGAGTTCACACAGGAGAGAAGCCATTTTCATGCTCAGAATGTGGGAAACGTTTTCGCTATCAATCATTCCTTGCATCGCATCAGAGAGTGCACACAGGAGAAAAGCCATTTTCATGCTCCGAATGCGGGAAACCTTTTCTCTATAAATCACTTCTTGTAGCACATCAGAGAGTTCACACAGGGGAGAAGCCGTTTTCATGCTCAGAATGTGATAAAAGTTATACTCACAAATCAAAATTAGATGATCATGTAAGAACACACACAGGGGAGAAGCCGTTTGTTTGCTCAGAATGTGGAAAAAGTTTCAGCCGTAAATCCTGTTTAGCGGATCATGTAAGAATACACACAGGAGAGAAGCCGTTTTCATGTTCACAATGTGGAAAAAGTTTTACCCAGAAAAATTCTCTTACTCAACATCAAAGACATCACACAAGGGTGAAGCCGTATTCTCGTCTTAAACATTGTATAGATTTTAAATAAAAACTCAGATCTTCTTGGAAGTCTGAGAACTCCCAAAGGAAAGAGGCCACTATCTCCGACTGTGGGAACTATTTTACTCATAAATCAAACCTTGTGGTACACCTTAAGAATTCACGCAGGGCATAAGCTAGTTTCATGTTTACATTGTAAGAAATGTTTTCGTTAGCACTTACACAGGGCAAAAGACTGTGAAAAATGTATTACCTATGAATCCAATATTGTTAGACTTCAGGAGAGGCCCGAATTAACACTAAAGATGGTTTTATTAGCAATTAGATTTAATTGGCCAAATTGCATGAATTTTAAAAAATTTGATTTGCAGCAAAGTTATTAACTGCAAATTGAATTCTTTATTTTTCTTTGGGGTCTCCCTAGGCAACAACACAATAATAAATGTAGGATGGGAAAAAAAAACCATTGAGTACCAGATGGCGAGACAGATAAACAGTGAAATTAATAATATTTTTTAACCTGTGAGAGAATACAAGCCATTTTGTATTGTATAGAAACCATATTGTCTTATAACTGATGTCATAGGGTTCAGATAACACTGATGGACGGTGATGTTTCACATTTCTATACACACCCGTGCAGCTCTTATTGGTGCATGGTAATTTCTTTGTGAGAGGTACTATATAAACTGGTCACATGATGTAATAAGCTAGAATCTCTCAGTACACCATGCTGGGCTGTGCTGCATTGATTTCTCCAAGCGTTTGTAAAACAAATCTTATTAATTTGGAATTCCAAGGGCATAGAAGCCAAGTATTTTTCGCTCACAAACCATTTGCTTGCCCTCTAAGGCTATGTGCGCACTTACCGGATTTTGCCGCGGATTTTCCGCGGATTTGCTGCATGTTTCGCTGCAGAAAATGTTCATAACATCTCTGCAGTGAATCACCAGCAAATCCTATGGAGAAAAAAAATCCTGTGCGCACTGGGCGGAATTTGACAGCTGCATGTTTTGCTGCGGGAATCCCGCAGCAAAAACAAGTGCATGTCACTTCTTTTCCGCACATCGCTGCGGGATTTCACTCCATTGACTCCAATGTTAATCATGAAATCCCGCAGGGAATAACGCAGGCAGCAAATTCTGTGCGTTCACTGCGTTTTCCTGCGTTATTCCCTGCGGTATTTCGCGGTTTACCTCCGGTAATGTACATCGCTTGCTTGCGGTTTTGCAGGGAAGTGATGTCATTACAGGAAGAGGAAGCCGTGCAGAGAGTAAACACATCACACACACACACAGACACACACAGATCACAGACATAGAACACAGACACATAGAACACACATAGAAAGAAAACGGAAATATAGAAAACAAAGAACGTGGGCTCCGCTGCATATTTACCTTCCAGCCGAGGTAAGCACACAGCGGCGGCCCGGTATCCTCAGGCTGGGGAGGGAGAGGGGCAGGGTTAATGTCCCCCGCCTCACTCCCCCTCCGGCAGCCGAGAATATCAGCCGCAGCTGCCCCGGCACTGTCGCATACATTATGCGGCAGCACCGGGAGTGTCCTCGGCTCTTCTTGCCGCCGTGTAGCAGTGGTGGCAAGGTAATACAAGGGGTTAATGATGGTGGGGGACCACCGCCATTAACTCCAGGCTTGATCATGGCAGCGTCTATGTGACAGCTGACATGATCAACCCGTAAGTAAAGTGAAAAAAACACAGACACCAAAAATCCTTTATTTTAAATAAAACAAATAAGCCTCGTTCACCATTTTATTAACCCCTCCCGCACCAAAGCTCCGGCGTAATCCACCGCTCCGACGTAATCCACAGGTCCTGCGCTGCTTCCATCCAGCCGCGACTGTCACAGACACAGCGCTGAATGAAAGCAGCAGACAGCAGAGGTAATTACCGGTCATTTCCCACGGCCGGTAATGTGAACTCACTGCCGACCGTGGGAAATGCAGCGATCTGTCCTCTATCTATCCCTCTATCTATCTATCTATCCCTCTATCTCTTTATCTATCCCTCTGTCTATCTATCTATCCCTCTATCTATCTACTATCAGAATTAAATGACTTTTTTTTTTTTTTTCAATGTGCTTTATTGCATTGAATGCAATAAAGCACATCCCAACCCGCACGCGGCAAAATCGTGGCAATACCGCGAATAATACCGCGGTCAAACCGCATGCGGTTTTCGGGTGCGGTTTCCTGCGTTTTTTTACCGCGGGTGCGGTAATCTTTGAGAGCATGCGGAATTTTCTCAAGAAAATTCCATTTCCCAGTGCGCACAAGGCCTAAAAGGGCAGTCATTTTATTGATTTCACGTGGAACAAAGTGCAAAAAAGTCCATATTCTGGAAAATACAAATATTTTTATTTTTTTTTCCAAATGTGAGGATAGTTTAATTCCACTTGAATAAATTTACTGATTTCTAATCAACATCTTAAATAATTTCAAGAGAACTGGCAGCAGAATGTCTGAATGTACCTCTAGCTCCTCTCTTTGTAGACTCTTATTAGCACCAACTGTCATCTCTTGTCTCAGCAATAGGATATTCACTGAATACGGATTTTTTTTTTTTACACTGAAATTGAGAATGAATGATCAGTCCTGGAGGAGAAAGAAGTTGATTTTTTCTAATAAAAGATATCGTAAAGTTCCTTTTTTCATGTGTGGTATTGATTTGTAAATACCTCATATGTAATCAGAATCTATTGTTTAGGTACTGTCATGGGTGAGTCCTGCTCTGGGGAGTCTGGGACCAGAAGCTCACAATACCTTCTTGTTCTATGTCTACAACTTGTATTTGAGTGAATCTACTTTCTGCTAGTGCTACAGGGGTTAAGGACTGTTTCCTTTCTGGCTGTCCTTTGTAGCCTTAATCTCAGGTGCAGCTCTTTTGTGACCACTCCCTTTCACTATAAAAAGTCACATGTCTTACCATCTGACACTGGTTATAGATTCTCATTCCATTCTATGCTGACCACTTTGGACGGAGGCCGTCCCTGGAAAAAGATAATTTGTCGTCACTATGTGGGGCTTAGCTGCATTGGAGGAGCTTGGAGTGTTTTCCTTTTTGTGTCTATCTTTCCATCGTCGCCCTTACCTCCTGTTGTATTATTGCAATGGTGAGACTAGTGTTCTCGCTGGCCCTCTCACTAGCCAGGGTGAGTTCAGGGCCTAAACATGTGGCGGCGATGTGAGAAAGGACCCGTATGGTACAAACTTAGGTGAGTTACAAGAGGTGTCCCCTCTCACTATTGCCAGGGCCTTCCTTCTATGCGAGTCCCATAGTTACCTTTGTGTTGCACTGCACACTAAACGTCTGAACGCTCTGGCGTGACGGGGGCACAGCACAAAAGGGAAGGAGCGCTATTTCCCTTTTGAAGCACAATTTGTGCTGTAATTTATTTGGGATGTCATGTCCTATTCTTTTCAGAGCCCCTCAAGAGGCCTGAAATAAACTTCCAAGTGACCCCATCCCACCAAGGACAAAATGTGCAAGGAGTTTGTATGTTGTCTCCGTGTGTGTGTGTGTGTGTGTGGGTTTTCTCTTGGTATTCCGATTTCCTCCCACACTACAAACACAGATGGTTTCAGAATTTAGAGTGGGAGCCCCAATGGGGACAGTGTTCCTGATTTGTAAAGCGCTATGGAATTAATGGTGCTATATAAGTGAACAAATATTATTTTGAAAGCTACACCACTCAAGGAATTCATCTTGGGGTGCAGTGATCTTGTTGGACTCACAGGTGCTTCCCATAAGTTTTTATCATTGGGTTGTAAAAATCCAAATTTTCTTGGTTTTTAAGGTTGGCATGAAAAAGTGAACCAAACATTTTATAAAACAATTTCTCCTAAGACCGACAATAACCAATATGTGGTTGCCAACTACTGTTTGAGCACACAGCAAAGGTCAGAATTGAAGAAGTACTAAATGACTTTCAGAGCGCAATTCTGCCTGGAATAGCTCGTGGAAGCCAAGTTACAGATGAATAACCTCAAAGAAACCAAAGCAAAAATCTTCCCCCCCACCTCCCTTCTCCAGTTGGAAACTATGGCCCTCAAAAAATGTATCTTGGGGTGTAGTGACCTTTTTGGACTCACGGGTTCTTCATATAAGTTGATAAGATTGTGAAAATGAAATATTAAACTTTTTTTTTTTTTTTTATAAAGATGGTGTTGTAGCCTCCAATTTCCCCTTCACAAGGGCAGCAGGATGATGCTGTGTTCCGCCCATACCTTGTTTTGATCCGGCCACTGCCAGAGCAGTTTTCAGCTGATCAGTAGATGTGGCGGTGTCTGACCCCAACTGATCTTATATTGAACAACAATCCAGACAATAAATCAACAATGATTAGCCCAGGAGAACCGCTTTAAGTGCGTTTTTCCTTTTAGAAAAAATAAATAATTATACCTTTGTTATAGTAAAATTAATTTTTAAATTTTTCAAAAAAATTTGAATTTCTGTGTTGCACGCCTTTACGTTTCTCCTCATAACTCGCGCAAGAAACGAGAGAGAAACAGGAAAAACACCAATCCACTCAGAACTGTACTGACTTCCACCCAATATGTCACAAGACTATCTTTCTTCATATTTTACTCATGTGGACTCAAACGCAAAAGTTTGAAAAGCATTTCCAAAAAATCAATATGATATAAAATTTTCAAAAACTTTACATATGCCTCCCATGCTCTTCGCCACATCTCTACCAAAATTCAAGTTGGATCTCGAAGAGATCATACTTCAAAACATAACTGTATGAATCTGTATATTTCCAAATCTTGAATTCAGATATTTTAGGCTTGTGGTCTAAAAGTGTAGGGTCCAGATTTTCCAAATAGCCAATTCATGGTCTTTAGATATCAAATTATTATTATATTATGTTACAGCCTTGAAGCAGAAGACAGAGGAGTATAGCTGGAAGGATGTGAAGCTGGGGAGAGGAGAAAGGTGTTTTATATCAGTGTCACACGGTACGATATATCGGGCGATATGTCGTCGGGGTCACGTCGTTAGTGACGCACATCCGGCATCGTTTGACATATTGTAGCGTGTGACAGCTACGAGCGACTGTTAACGAGCAAAAATACTCACCTTATTGTTGCTCATTGACACGTCGCTGATTTTCATAAAATCGTTCCTCCTTCTGCGCGCTGGTTGTTCATCGTTCCCGAGGCAGCACACGTCCCTCCGTGTGACACCCCGAGAACGACGAACTGCAGCTTACATGCGGCTGCCGACAATGAGGAAGGAAGGAGGTGGGCAGGATGTTACATCCCGCTCATCTCCGCCCCTCCGCTGCTATTGGGCGGCCGCTGTGTGACGGCAAACGTCCCTCCCCCTTCAGGAGGAGGATGTTCGCCGCCCACAGCGAGGTCGTCCGGGAGGTAAGTGCGTGTGACGGGGTTAACGACTTTGTGCGCCACGGACAACTAATTCCCCGTGACGCACAAACGACGGAGGCGGGTGCGATCGCTCGATAGATAGTACCGTGTGACACCGGCCTTAGTGTCATAGTGCCCCATGATGGAAATATGCTATGTCTTATGTTACATAGATTGAATAAAGCCCCCGGTCCATCTAGTTCACCCTTCCTCCACCAATTATACGTGTTGTCACTAAATTATCTATAACCAACAATGTTGTGTGTACTGAGGAAAAGATCCAGTCCTTTTTTTAAAAGTTATTATAGTGTCAACCTTTACTACCTCTTGTGGTCTGCATTCCACAGTCTGACTGCTCTAACTGTAAAGAACCCTTTCCTATTTAGCTGCCAGAGTCGCTTTTCTTCCACTCGCAGTGAGTGCCCCCTGGTCCTTAGTATTGTCTTTAATAAACGGAGTGCATGTTGCCAGAAGCACAAGCTGGCACAATGTATGGGCACAAGGCTGGCATGTTTGCAATTCTCCAGGAAAAAAAAGTGGAGTGGATGTTACAAAATAGTCACTGCAGCCCTAGATAAATTCATATAGAGGTGCAATGTATATAATGGGGTCACTTGTGGGGGTTTCTGCTGATTTGGCACCTCAGGGGCTCGGCTGATGGAAGCCATAATCTATTTAAATGGAATCTGTGTTCTAAAAGCCAAGTAGCGTTCTTTTTCATCCGATCCCCACAGTGTGCGCAAACAGTAGTGTACAACCACAAGTGTGGTACTGCCACGCTCAGTGAAAACTACATAACATATCAACCATTCAATTTCTTCTGAATTTTGAGGCTAAAGTAAAATGTTAGCGGAGAAACATACGTTTTTCATTTTCATGGTCCAATCTTAAAAAACTTGTTTAGTTTGTGGATTAAAAATGCTCATTGCATTAATAGATTAATTCATTATGGGGTTTCGTTGTTGATGTTTCTGACTTTTAGGCTCCTCAGGGGTTCTGTAAATGAAACACAGTGTCCAAATTTGAGTTCTAAAAATTAAATAGTGTGGTTTGCTATCCGAGTTCTGCCACGTGCCCAACCCTTAGTTACTGACCACATATAGGGTATTCGAAATTGCGTAACAAAATATGGGGTGAGTTTTCTCCTATTATCCATTGTAAAAATTACAAATTTGGGGCTAAAACAACATTTTAGCAGCATAAAACAATTTTCGTTTTCACATCCACATTTTAAAAAGTTCTCTGAAGCATCTACAGATTCAACATGTTCAAAACACCCCTATAAAAATTACTTGATGGGTCTAGTTTCTAAAATGGGGGTCTCTTGTGAGGGTTTATGGTGTTTGAACACATGGATTGCCATGCGGCCGTGTCCCGCAATCCAAAAGTCCGGCAGTGAGTGCCGTGCGGGTCGTGTCCCGCAATCCAGCAGTCAAGTCACCGGAGGTAACACTGAGGGGTCCCTGATACCTCCAGTGAAAGTTGAACCCACTGCCAGACTGTAGGACTGCAAAGAAGGCTGCACAGCAATCCAGCAGCAGGATATTCTTTCACTGAGGGCAGTGGGGAGATCCGAGTGTGAACTCCGGTGACATGACTGCTGGACTGCTGTGGCACAGTGTCCCGCAATCTGGCAGTCCAGCAATCCGACCATGGGTTCACCGGTGGTTATACTTTGTACCGTAGGAACCTGGCTGTGACCTCCGGTGACCTGACTGAAATCACCGCATCTCACAGCTGGGTCCCCCCCCACTTTCCTAGGTTTGTCTCAGGAGTTGCGGTGAGTGGTTGCCTTTTCCATCACTGCATCTTCTGGATGTAATAAAGTTACTTTCCAACATACACACCACCATGATAAACCCAAATCAGTCCCACAATTTATGTAAGTAACATGGTGTGTGACATTTATAGGACCATGGAAATAATCGGTCTCAGAGTGCGTGTTATCCCCACGTTCCCAGTTGCAGATGAGGAATTTATCAATAAATAGGAAGAGGCATGTGACAACTGTTCTAAAATATTTCTGGAGTTACTTATGGAGCTGAATTCAAAAACTATTGTTGACCTAGATAAAGAATTAGATGTCATACAGGCCAAATTTAAGTCTGAATGTCCCAGTGAGAAATTGTCCTCTTATGAGAGCCAATTGGAAAAAATCTTAGACTCCGTGGTAAAGAAAATTCAACAGACTCGGACAAATAAATTTGGCCGTGACCAACGGGATTACCAACAAAAATTGGTATATTTTTGGAGAAAACCTACAGTGGATAACCCCGTGTCTATTACATCAGGGTCTTCAGTTAGTGATATGTCCGATTCTAATTTATCATCACTATCCATGAGGCCTGGACGTCAAGTCCACAGAGGGATGACATCCCCCTCTGTGAAAAACCGAAATTACAAACTGTTTGACCGTCCGCATGGGAGCAATAATAAGGTAATTAATCTGAGCAACCATCAATTATCCCCAGTGGATCTGGCCTTGTTGGAGAGGGGTTTTACCTTCTCCCCTGCAGCTAGATTTGATGTATTTTCAGCAGTGAAAGATCTCGATTTATGTGCTCGATCCATGATCTTCAGGAGGCACTTTTTTGATCCTAACATTAATATCCTCTTCCCTACAGAGGAGGAACAAACAGCATTACGCGAATTAGAAGAACTGGCGATTGAGCACAATTCCACAGAAGGAGGTAAGATCCCTCTGTCCATTCGTCCAAAATCCAAAAAGTTTCCTCCACTTTCTGCCTGTTCTTGTGTAGATCTATTTGTAAAAGTGGTCAGTAGTGAATTTGAGAAAATTCCTACTTCCATTATCAATGATAATTTGTCCAGAACAGAACGTGCAAGGTTGAGGGAGCTGCGGTCTCTGCCGGACATAGTGCTGAATACTGCAGATAAAGGTGGAAATGTTGTTGTCTGGCCGAGAGTATTGTATGAGAGGGAAGCTTTTAAACAACTTAATAATAATATGTGCTATAAAAAAATAACATATAACCCTCTCAGCACATTCTCGGCACAGTTAAGAACGATTTTAGATTTTGCTGTATCTAATAATGTGATTACGAAAGACCTGGCTTCGGCACTGTGGGTGGCTGAGCCCGTGGCCCCCACCTTGTACTTATTACCAAAAGTTCATAAAAATCTAAAATCACCTCCTGGCAGACCTATTGTTTCGGGTCGAGGGAGCTTTTTGGAAAATATCAACAATTGGATAGAATCGGTACTGCACCCTTTTGTGGAGGGATTGCCCTCATTTATAAAAGATACAAGTGACTTCCTGAGGAGAATGGATGGACTTTCTATTGAAGATGATGCATTGATGGTTGCGGGTGATATAGAATCACTTTATACCAGTATTCGTCACGCTGACGGCCTTTCAGCTGTACAATTTTTCCTCCGCGGCTCCAACTTGTCCACAGTGTTCGTATCATTGGTCATGGAACTCTTGTTTTCATTGACCCATAATTATTTTGTATTTAAGGGGTCCTTGTATCTGCAGCTCCAGGGAACAGCGATGGGGGCTTCTTTTGCCCCCTCCTATGCCAACTTGTTCCTGGGGCTGTGGGAGAGGGACCTCTCCCTGCCAGATTTGGAGTCGTCAATGGGCCGTGTCCTCCTTTGGACACGGTACATTGACGACATTTTCCTGATCTGGCAGGGGTCTGAGTGTCAATTAAATGAATTCATGGCGACACTCAATGTTAACGACAAGAACATTAGGATTACCTATCAATCCAGTGCTAACACTTTGGACTTTTTGGATGTCGCAGTTTGGAGGGATGATCAAAACATTCTACAAACAGACATATTTAGGAAGGCCACATCATGTAATGTATTGCTCCATGCCTCTTCTGCCCATCCTCGTTACATGATTAATTCGGTTCCGACCGGACAATTCTTGCGGTTGCGAAGGATATGTTCGGTTGATTCCGATTTTGATCATCGTGCACAGGAACTAAAGAACAGATTTTTAGAACGTGGGTATAGTAGGCGTTCTATTAAACGTGCCTACAATAAAGCAAAATACGCTTCTAGGGATACCCTCTTATATACCCCTAACAAATCTTCGGGTCCGGAACCACTTAGGTTTGTGACTACATACCATTCCAGATTTCCCCGTATGAGAAAATGCCTAGAGAAGGCATGGCCTATCTTGTTGACGGACCCTATACTGTCTAGAATTCTACCTGATAGACCACTTATCTCTATACGAAGATCCCAAAACCTACGCGATCTGTTGGTGGCTAGTCACTATGTGACTCATGAATCTATTCCATCATTTCTGGATATTGGTAAACGACCGTTTGGTTCCAGACCTTGTGGACAATGTGTGGCTTGTACCAATATGGACCGATGTGATCATTTCTTGGATTCATCAGGGACGAAAACCTTCAAGATAAAAAAGTCTATCACTTGCACCACCAGTGCGGTTGTGTATTATGCGGTATGTCCTTGTCAGAAAATATACGTCGGGTTGACCACACGCCCATTTAAAATTCGGATTAGGGAACACGTCAATGGAATCAATGCCGCGGCAGACGAAATGGACGTCTCTAGTCTTAAAACTTTGCCAAAACATTTTAAGTTACATCATCAGTCGAATGGGACTCTTTTGAGGTTCCGCGGCATTGATTCCATTGAGACTAATATCAGAGGAGGGAGAGTTGGTACCAATTTGGCGCGGCTGGAGGCCAAATGGATTTGGTTATTAAAAACTCTACAACCTTTGGGCTTAAATGAAAACAGTGGTTTTGCTGCTTTTTTATGATCATTTTCTCAGTCATGTTTTATGTGTTTTTAACTTTTTTCATTTTTCTCATTATTATTTTTTAGTTTCTCTAGCCTGACATTGATTTCATCTCCACGGATCCTTACAAGTTATTAATACCATATGCGACTCTTACTTCTTCTATCGGCGTAAAATTCAGTTATATGGACCATACAGTGCTGTATTTATGTTGCCATGATCCTAATACAATAATGTTGATCTATTATCATCTACCATATTATATAATATTTATCTAATATTCTAATTAATTGCTTGAGGCATTAGTGACAATTGTCACTGATATTGTTTTAGGCCTACAACAATATTCCTATGTACGCTCTGTATGATATTGAATCCATTGGGACTACAGATATATTACCCTGCCGTTTATATGATCCATTCACTAAGTGCCGCTGTGGTAATTGTACGCATGCGCGCCCAGTGTTGTCATGTTCCGCCCATCCTTCGGCCGTGTCTCTAGGGGCGGCTCCACCTGTCCGATCATGTGACGCCCCGTGATCTGGTGGGCGGAGTTTAGCCCTTGACGTGGCGGCGGATGTGGAGGATCTGCTACTCTTGGCTCCCATGCGTCATTGATGACCACCGCGGATCTGATTGGTTTTCGGGCTCTTTTAATACTTGCACATTTCCTGGCATGACGCCACCCCTGACGTAGGCATCCGCCGAAACGGACGTTCGTCGGGTGGGGTGCCATCCGGTGTCACGGTGAGACAGTCCATTGGTAAGCAAATACAATACTTTACACTATCATTAATTCCATGTGTTATTGTCTCCTATGGAAGGTCTGACTAATGATTTAAACTGGATTGTAACCATCATATTAGATGTATATCTTTCAATCTTGTTATGAGACATTGGTTGAGGGTTTTTCTGTCTATACATTCCGTCCCTGTCCATATAATCTGTGGCTCACACCGGATTGTGCACCTTTGTTGTATGCTTGTCACTGTGCTTTACATCTATGCATATAATAAATATCTCTAATTGACACTAGGAAGTCTGATCGCTTCTTTTCCTTGGTGTTTGATCTTCTGGATGTAGCAGAGCAGGGATCGTCATGGGACCGCGTTTGGATTACATGAGACTCGCAGGGGTATTTTTTGGGGTTAAGAAATTGGTAACAGAGGATGTTTTGTTTTTTTAAAAATTTAAAATAAAGGATTTTTGTGTGTTTATGTTTATTTCTTTTTACTTACAAGGTTAGTAATTAGGTGGAGTCTTATAGACCCTTGCCCGTTACTAACCTTGGGCTTGATGACAGCTGTAATTTTTTGACAAATCACAGCTGTCATTAACCTTTTATATATTACCCCGATTGCCACCTCAACAGGTCAATCGAGATGAACCAGGTAAAGTGCCGGAATTGTTGCATCTAATGGATGTGACAATTCTGGGGCAGCTGTGGGCTGCTATTTTTAGGCTGAGAAGAGCCCAATAACTATGGGTCTCCCCAGCATGAAAATACCAACCCCTAGCTGTCAGCTTTATCTTGGCGGGGGTATCAAAATTGGGGGGGACCGCATGTCGTTTTTTTGTTTATATAATTTTAAAAAAGATGCATGGGGTCTCTCGTATTTTGATACACAACCAAGATGCCACGCACAGCTGGGGGCTGCAGCCTGAAGCAGTCTGCTTTATCTGTGCTGGGTATCAATATACAGGGACCCTATGAAATTTTTTCCAAATTTTTTCTTTATTTTTACACTCCCCCAATCACAGGTGCCGGCAGAGAGGGTGGGTGGAGGAAGTAGTGCATATTCATAAGGGTTAATCAGAGGACCAGGAAGTAGAGTGACAGGGAAACTCATTAAGTAAATTCTCCTGCTTTAAAGACCAGAAGTCATTTTTTTTCCCCACTGCGCCTTCCAATCACAGTAATGCCAGTAGCAAAGATGGCTACAGTATTACTGTGATTGGCAAGCAATCCCAGCATGTTTAGTGGCTGAGAAATCAGGCACCAAACATACTGGGAGGGGTCTCGAAACTCACGAGGCGAGGAACAAAATACTTGATTAGGGGTCGTCCGAGGCTGATAGACTTGACACAGCCCGGAGAACAGAACTGCTACATAGAGCAGGTGGTTTTTCCAATGGCCTTCTGCTCTATTTCGAGCCATGGCGACCACATGGATGACTGCTCTGTAGGAAGATCCGTCTTGTGCAGCTTAGGTCATTATCTTGATTGTATAAAGCCATCAGGTTGCTGGTCTTCCTCTTCACCTTGTTCCTTCTATTCTTCCGAACATGATGCCCTTCTCCAGTGATTGCTCTTTGTATGATGTGTACAAAGTAGGCAAGTCGTAGCTGGGTGATCCTTGCCTTGAGTGACATTTCTGGCTTGATTTGTTCTTTTTGCCCATCATGTTATTGATAACATCTTTCTCTAGCACCAAATTTCGAGGGCTTCTATTCTTCTGTCTCGCTTCTTTATTGTCCAGATTTTGCATCCACATGTTAATACAGAACAGACCAGACTATGTACAAGCCGAGACCAGACTATGTACAAGCCGAGACCAGACTATGTACAAGCCGAGACCAGACTATGTACGAGCCGTGTCTTGGTCACCAGTGAAATGATCCTCGATTTGAGGATCTTATCCAGTGACTTCATTGTAACCACTCCTACTGGTATCAAGTCAGAAAACAAGACACCCCATTATACACCACCCCCCAATTCCCACCAAAAACACCCCCTATCCCATAATACAACTCCTTAAAATCCCAGACACCCTCCAAATATCCCCTCTCCTATTATACATTCCTTCAAAATCCACCAGACACCCCTCCCAAATTATACACCCCCAAAATCCCTCCTCTCCTATTATACATCTCCTAAAATCCCACCAGTCACTCCTCTGCATTACACACCCTTCAAATCCCACCACAAACACCCCCTCCTCATTATACATACCCCAAAATCACCCCATACACTCCTCCCCAATTATACACCTCCCAAATACCCCCTCTCCTACATACCCCAAAATCCCACCAGACACCACTCCCCCATTATACACCCCCCAAATCCTCCCTCCCCATTATACATGATCTCCTCAAAATCCCACCATAAACACCCCCGCTCCCATTATATACCCCCACTACAAACCCCTCCCCATTATACACCCCCCAAATCTCACCAATCACCTCTCCTCCATTCTATATCCCCCAAAAACTCCACCAGACACCCCTCCTCCATTATACACCCCCCAATCCCACCACAAACTCCCTACTTATTATACAGCCCCAAATCGAGACTCAGACATCCCCCCATGGTCCCTCATTACCCACCACATCCCTCCAGTCACCCCTCTCATGATCCACTCCTTCATTATTCACCCCCATTACAAGCCGAGCAGAGAGGAACGGGTGAGCGCGCCTTACGAGAACGCGCCTGCGGCAACACGTGATCAAAGACGTAGCATCTACCGAAGCGCGCGGCGGTGACTCCTGCACTGGGAGGAAAGAGACAGGAGAGGCACTGCAAGGGATGCCGGGAGATGTAGTTTCCAGGGACAGGAAATGCTGCTGCAGGACTGAGGGGAATGGAGGAGACAAATCTCATCACAAAACCAGGAAACCTCCGAGAAAACCTCCCCCGGAGCCCGGAGAAGACGCAGTGACCCTCTCCGGTATATGTGCTCCTCCTCTCCGGTATATGTGCGCCTCCTCCTCCTCTCCGGTATATGTGCTCCTCCTCCTCCTCTCCGGTATATGTGCTCCTCCTCCTCCTCTCCGGTATATGTGCGCCTCCTCCTCCTCTCCGGTATATGTGCTCCTCCTCCTCCTCTCCGGTATATGTGCTCCTCCTCCTCCTCTCCGGTATATGTGCTCCTCCTCCTCCTCTCCGGTATATGTGCGCCTCCTCCTCCTCTCCGGTATATGTGCGCCTCCTCCTCCTCTCCGGTATATGTGCTCCTCCTCCTCCTCTCCGGTATATGTGCTCCTCCTCCTCCTCTCCGGTATATGTGCGCCTCCTCCTCCTCTCCGGTATATGTGCGCCTCCTCCTCCTCTCCGGTATATGTGCGCCTCCTCCTCCTCTCCGGTATATGTGCGCCTCCTCCTCCTCTCCGGTATATGTGCGCCTCCTCCTCCTCCTCTCCGGTATATGTGCGCCTCCTCCTCCTCTCCGGTATATGTGCGCCTCCTCCTCCTCTCCGGTATATGTGCGCCGCCTCCTCCTCTCCGGTATATGTGCGCCGCCTCCTCCTCTCCGGTATATGTGCGCCTCCTCCTCTCCGGTATATGTGCGCCTCCTCCTCCTCTCCGGTATATGTGCTCCCCCTCCTCCTCTCCGGTATATGCGCTCCTCCTCCTCCTCTCCGGTATATGTGCTCCTCCTCCTCCTCTCCGGTATATGTGCGCCTCCTCCTCCTCTCCGGTATATGTGCACCTCCTCCTCCTCTCCGGTATATGTGCTCCTCCTCCTCCTCCTCTCCGGTATATGTGCGCCTCCTCCTCCTCTCCGGTATATGTGCTCTTCCTCCCTCCTCTCCGGTATATGTGCGCCTCCTCCTCCTCTCCGGTATATGTGCGCCTCCTCCTCCTCCTCTCCGGTATATGTGCTCCTCCTCCTCCTCTCCGGTATATGTGCTCCTCCTCCTCCTCTCCGGTATATGTGCTCCTCCTCCTCCTCTCTGGTATATGTGCGCCTCCTCCTCCTCTCTGGTATATGTGCTCCTCCTCCTCCTCTCCGGTATATGTGCTCCTCCTCCTCTCCGGTATATGTGCTCCTCCTCCTCCTCTCTGGTATATGTGCGCCTCCTCCTCCTCTCTGGTATATGTGCGCCTCCTCCTCCTCTCCGGTATATGTGCGCCTCCTCCTCCTCTCTGGTATATGTGCGCCTCCTCCTCTCCGGTATATGTGCTCCTCCTCCTCCTCTCCGGTATATGTGCTCCTCCTCCTCCTCCTCTCCGGTATATGTGCTCCTCCTCCTCCTCTCCGGTATATGTGCTCCTCCTCCTCCTCTCCGGTATATGTGCTCCTCCTCCTCCTCTCCGGTATATGTGCTCCTCCTCCTCCTCCTCTCCGGTATATGTGCTCCTCCTCCTCCTCTCCGGTATATGTGCTCCTCCTCCTCCTCTCCGGTATATGTGCTCCTCCTCCTCCTCTCCGGTATATGTGCGCCTCCTCCTCCTCTCCGGTATATGTGCTCCTCCTCCTCTCCGGTATATGTGCTCCTCCTCCTCCTCTCCGGTATATGTGCTCCTCCTCCTCCTCTCCGGTATATGTGCGCCTCCTCCTCTCCGGTATATGTGCGCCTCCTCCTCCTCTCCGGTATATGTGCGCCTCCTCCACCTCTCCGGTATATGTGCTCCTCCTCCTCCTCCTCTCCGGTATATGTGCTCCTCCTCCTCCTCCTCTCCGGTATATGTGCTCCTCCTCCTCCTCTCCGGTATATGTGCTCCTCCTCCTCCTCTCCGGTATATGTGCTCCTCCTCCTCCTCTCCGGTATATGTGCTCCTCCTCCTCCTCTCCGGTATATGTGCTCCTCCTCCTCCTCTCCGGTATATGTGCTCCTCCTCCTCCTCTCCGGTATATGTGCTCCTCCTCCTCCTCTCCGGTATATGTGCTCCTCCTCCTCCTCTCCGGTATATGTGCTCCTCCTCCTCCTCTCCGGTATATGTGCTCCTCCTCCTCCTCCTCTCCGGTATATGTGCTCCTCCTCCTCTCCGGTAAATGTGCGCCTCCTCCTCCTCTCTGGTATATGTGCGCCTCCTCCACCTCTCCGGTATATGTGCTCCTCCTCCTCCTCCTCTCCGGTATATGTGCTCCTCCTCCTCCTCCTCTCCGGTATATGTGCTCCTCCTCCTCCTCTCCGGTATATGTGCGCCTCCTCCTCTCCGGTATATGTGCTCCTCCTCCTCTCCGGTATATGTGCGCCTCCTCCTCCTCCTCTCCGGTATATGTGCTCCTCCTCCTCTCCGGTATATGTGCTCCTCCTCCTCCTGTCTCCTCACAGTGCGGGGAGGATCCGCCCTGACACCCGCTCCCCCGGCTCCATACAAACTTCCCGGAAAAGTGCAAATGTGGGATTATATGTGTGATTGTATGTGTATATATAATGTGTGACTATGTGTGTGTATATGTGTGATATACAGTATATGTGTGATTGTATGTGTGTGTGATATACATATAGATGTGTGTATGTTGTATATATAGCCGCATGTGTGTGTGTATGTATATATAGCTGCATATGTATGTGTGTGTAATGTATATTGCTGTATGATATGTGTGATTGTATGTACAGTATGTGTGATATATATAATGTGTGATTGTATGTACAGTATGTGTGATATATATGTGTGATTGTATGTACAGTATGTGTGATATATATAATGTGTGATTGTATGTACAGTATGTGTGATATATATAATGTGTGGTTGTATGTGTGTGTGTGTAATGTATATATAGCCGCATATGTGTGTGTCTGTAATTTATATTGCTGTATGATATGTGTAATACATATGAGTGTCTATATATAAATGTTTATATGTAATGTGTGTGTGTGTAATATATATATATGTATATATCTGTGTGTATACTGATCTGACACCTCCCCGCACACTCGAGGCTCCTTTTCCTGTGGAGTTGTCAGATTTCCCGGCGTCTCCTCCATGATCAGCACCAGAAGCTTTACATCACCAAGAGCTGATATATGAGGGAAGGTAGCAGAGCCTCCGGGAGAGAGGAGCCGCCCCACAAGAGCTGACAATCTACAGGGGAAGGAGGATCTGCTCATAGTCTGCTCCTCTGAAGGGGGAGACAGTGTGACGGATTGGGGTAGAGCGTTCCAGAGTGAGGCCGGAGTCACACTAGCGATTGACCCGTGCGTGACTCATGCGAGTCTTGCATTGGTATCACCCAACACAGCAGCTGCTCTCTGGACAGAATTGGGTCGGCTTCATGTATTTCTATGCAGCTGAGACGTTCCTGTCCAGAAAGTAGCAGGCGGTGCCGGGTGGTGCAACACAAGTCAATCGCAAGTGTGACTCTGGCCTAAGAGGGAAGCGTAGGAGAGACCCTGGAGATGGTGGTGTTAGGGGAGCCGAGATCTTGAGGTTCAGTGTCAGGGGTGCAGAGGAGTGTGGCCGGACCGGGCCCGCGGGAAGCTGCGGACGTGACCGGACCGGGCCCGCGGGAAGCTGCAAACGTGGTCGGACCAGGCCCGCGGGAAGCTGCGCATGTGGCCGGAGCGGACCCGCGGATGTGGCCGGAGCAGACCCTTGCAAAGCCGCGGATGTGGCCGGAGCGGACCGGCCCCGCGCGAAGCCGCGGATGTGGCCGGAGCGGACCGGCCCCGCGCGAAGCCGCGGATGTGGCCGGAGCGGACCGGCCCCGCGCGAAGCCGCGGATGTGGCCGGAGCGGACCGGCCCCGCGCGAAGCCGCGGATGTGGCCGGAGCGGACCGGCCCCGCGCGAAGCCGCGGATGTGGCCGGAGCGGACCGGCCCCGCGCGAAGCCGCGGATGTGGCTGGAGCGGACCCGCGTATGTGGCCGGAGCGGAGCGGACCCGCGTATGTGGCCGGAGCGGAGCGGACCCGCGTATGTGGCCGGAGCGGACCGGACCCGCGGATGTGGCCGGAGCGGACCGGACCCGCGCGAAGCCGCGGATGTGGCCGGAGCGGACCGGACCCGCGCGAAGCCGCGGATGTGGCCGGAGCTGACCGGCCCCGCGCGAAGCCGCGGATGTGGCCGGAGCTGACCGGCCCCGCGCGAAGCCGCGGATGTGGCCGGAGCTGACCGGCCCCGCGCGAAGCCGCGGATGTGGCCGGAGCTGACCGGCCCCGCGCGAAGCCGCGGATGTGGCCGGAGCTGACCGGCCCCGCGCGAAGCCGCGGATGTGGCCGGAGCTGACCGGCCCCGCGCGAAGCCGCGGATGTGGCCGGAGCTGACCGGCCCCGCGCGAAGCCGCGGATGTGGCCGGAGCTGACCGGCCCCGCGCGAAGCCGCGGATGTGGCCGGAGCTGACCGGCCCCGCGCGAAGCCGCGGATGTGGCCGGAGCGGACCGGCCCCGCGCGAAGCCGCGGATGTGGCCGGAGCGGACCGGCCCCGCGCGAAGCCGCGGATGTGGCCGGAGCGGACCGGCCCCGCGCGAAGCCGCGGATGTGGCCGGAGCGGACCGGCCCCGCGCGAAGCCGCGGATGTGGCCGGAGCGGACCGGCCCCGCGCGAAGCCGCGGATGTGGCCGGAGCGGACCGGCCCCGCGCGAAGCCGCGGATGTGGCCGGAGCGGACCGGCCCCGCGCGAAGCCGCGGATGTGGCCGGAGCGGACCGGCCCCGCGCGAAGCCGCGGATGTGGCCGGAGCGGACCGGCCCCGCGCGAAGCCGCGGATGTGGCCGGAGCGGACCGGCCCCGCGCGAAGCCGCGGATGTGGCCGGAGCGGACCGGCCCCGCGCGAAGCCGCGGATGTGGCCGGAGCGGACCGGCCCCGCGCGAAGCCGCGGATGTGGCCGGAGCGGACCGGCCCCGCGCGAAGCCGCGGATGTGGCCGGAGCGGACCGGCCCCGCGCGAAGCCGCGGATGTGGCCGGAGCGGACCGGCCCCGCGCGAAGCCGCGGATGTGGCCGGAGCGGACCGGCCCCGCGGATGTGGCCGGAGCGGACCGGCCCCGCGGATGTGGCCGGAGCGGACCGGCCCCGCGGATGTGGCCGGAGCGGACCGGCCCCGCGGATGTGGCCGGAGCGGACCGGCCCCGCGGATGTGGCCGGAGCGGACCGGCCCCGCGCGAAGCCGCGGATGTGGCCGGAGCGGACCGGCACCGCGCGAAGCCGCGGATGTGGCCGGAGCGGACCGGCCCCGCGCGAAGCCGCGGATGTGGCCGGAGCGGACCGGCCCCGCGCGAAGCCGCGGATGTGGCCGGAGCGGACCGGCCCCGCGGATGTGGCCGGAGCGGACCGGCCCCGCGGATGTGGCCGGAGCGGACCGGACCCGCGGATGTGGCCGGAGCGGACCGAACCGCGGGAAGCCGCGGATGTGGCCGGAGCGGACCGGCCCCCGCGCGAAGCCGCGGATGTGGCCGGAGCGGACCGGCCCCGCGCGAAGCCGCGGATGTGGCCGGAGCGGACCGGCCCCCGCGCGAAGCCGCGGATGTGGCCGGAGCGGACCGGACCCACGGATGTGGCCGGAGCGGACCGGACCCGCGGATGTGGCCGGAGCGGACCGGACCCGCGGATGTGGCCGGAGCGGACCGAACCGCGGATGTGGCCGGAGCGGACCGGCCCCGCGCGAAGCCGCGGATGTGGCCGGAGCGGACCGGCCCCGCGCGAAGCCGCGGATGTGGCCGGAGCGGACCGGCCCCGCGAGAAGCCGCGGATGTGGCCGGAGCGGACCGGCCCCGCGCGAAGCCGCGGATGTGGCCGGAGCGGACCGGCCCCGCGCGAAGCCGCGGATGTGGCCGGAGCGGACCGGACCCGCGGATGTGGCCGGAGCGGACCGGACCCGCGGATGTGGCCGGAGCGGACCGGACCCGCGGATGTGGCCGGAGCGGACCGGACCCGCGGATGTGGCCGGAGCGGACCGAACCGCGGATGTGGCCGGAGCGGACCGAACCGCGGATGTGGCCGGAGCGGACCGGACCCGCGCGAAGCCGCGGATGTTGCCGGAGCGGACCGGCCTCGCGCGAAGCCGCGGATGTGGCCGGAGCGGACCGGCCCCGCGCGAAGCCGCGGATGTGGCCGGAGCGGACCGGCCCCGCGCGAAGCCGCGGATGTGGCCGGAGCGGACCGGCCCCGCGCGAAGCCGCGGATGTGGCCGGAGCGGACCGGCCCCGCGCGAAGCCGCGGATGTGGCCGGAGCGGACCGGCCCCGCGCGAAGCCGCGGATGTGGCCGGAGCGGACCGGCCCCGCGCGAAGCCGCGTATGTGGCCGGAGCGGACCGGACCCGCGTATGTGGCCGGAGCGGACCGGACCCGCGTATGTGGCCGGAGCGGACCGGACCCGCGTATGTGGCCGGAGCGGACCGGACCCGCGTATGTGGCCGGAGCGGACCGGACCCGCGGATGTGGCCGGAGCGGACCGGACCCGCGGATGTGGCCGGAGCGGACCGGACCCGCGCGAAGCCGCGGATGTGGCTGGAGCGGGCCGGACCCGCGCGAAGCCGCGGATGTGGCTGGAGCGGGCCGGACCCGCGCGAAGCCGCGGATGTGGCTGGAGCGGGCCGGACCCGCGCGAAGCCGCGGATGTGGCTGGAGCGGGCCGGACCCGCGGATGTGGCTGGAGCGGACCGGACCCGCGCGAAGCCGCGGATGTGGCCGGAGTGGGCCCCGCGTGAAGCTGCGGATGTGGCCAGGCACGCTCGAGAAGCTGTATTATCAGTTTACTCGAGCAGCGCATGGCCGGTTATATAAGGACTTGGATGATGATATCAGCAGTGATTACTATATTAATCCACTGCCGTTTAGCACAGAAGTATAGGGGCATCAGAGACGGGGGAAAGCCCGGAGCTGGAGCTTGGACAGGTGACGACCAGAAACGTAGTCATGAGTGCATGTGATAAAATTCAAAATAGCGCAAATTTTCCCAGAAAATGTGATTTTCAGTAAAGTTATTCTTTAAACTGTGAGGAGAGACTCCAAAGTATAATAAATGTAAGATGTAAAAAATACAAAAAAAGAAAATCTTATACTTACTGATGGCTCTCCTGTCCGTCCCCTCGCCGGCCTCCTGTCCGTCCCCTCGCCGGCCTCCTGTCCGTCCCCTCGCCGGCCTCCTGTCCGTCCCCTCGCCGGCCTCCTGTCCGTCCCCTCGCCGGCCTCCTGTCCGTCCCCTCGCCGGCCTCCTGTCCGTCCCCTCGCCGGCCTCCTGTCCGTCCCCTCGCCGGCCTCCTGTCCGTCCCCTCGCCGGCCTCCTGTCCGTCCCTCATCGTGAGCCTCATCTCCCGGCTTGTTCACTATCAGCCGGGTCTTCCAGCTGTGACCGGACCTCGGGGGTCACTGCAGGTCGCCCGTTGTGATGTCATGGACATGTAGTAAGGTCTGGTCACAGCCGCGAGTGAACGGTCCGTAGCTACAACGGCAGAACGAAGAGACACAAATAGCGAACAGTTATAAACAGGTTATAAAATTTTGCCAAATCTGCCCAAAGCAAATTTACAAAATTTCGTATTCTCCAAAATAAGGATTTTTATTGTATTCAATTAGAATTTATTTCCACTTATCTCTAATCGCTCATTATGTTCTTCAATATAGAATTTTCCATCCAATGCTTTTTGTGTTTCTTCTAATTCCTCAGATTTACGACTTTCACACTTAAAGTTTACTTTGGAGAACAATGTTTTTTCCCTTTGATGAACCTCCAAGGATGGAGCAGGACAGAGACCACACTGCTGCCCGGATATTAGACCTCACCCTGGAGATAATCTACTGGATCACTGGAGAGGTGAGAGCTTCACATCACATCACTCTGATCTCTAGGAATAAAGCAGGGAAATGACGGGGAAGGTGAAGGATCTTCAGAATAGATGTAGTGATCGGCGTCTCCCCATACACAGGATCACACAGTAGTGAAGACGTCGTCTGGAGAGTGTGTGACCCCTCGTGTGTCAGGAGGATGGAGCAGGACCCCGAGTGCCATCACCGAGCCTCCACCTCATTCACTGATACATGAGCAGAAGATCCTGGAACTGACCCACAGGATCACTGAGCTGCTGAGCGGAGAGGTGAGTGCTGCCGGGAATGCTGGGACATTATATAATAACACCGGGGGAGGGGTCTGCTAATGGCGGATCATTGTGTGTGTCAGGTTCCTATAAGGTGTCAGGACGTCACCGTCTATTTCTCCATGGAGGAGTGGGAGTATCTAGAAGGACACAAGGATCTGTACAAGGACGTCATGATGGAGAATCTCCAGCCCCTCACATCTCCGGGTAAGAGGAGACCGTCCTGATTATAGAGGAGAGGCCGGGTCTGAGGTCACCTGGACCCCCCATCATCTGATCATCACATGTAGACGATGTATTCAGTCACTGTGTATATTTCCTATAGATGGGTCCAGTCCGAGAAATCCACCAGAGAGAAGTCCCAGTCCTCTATATTCCCAGGATCCTCCAGAGGAAAAGCCGAATATCCTCCTGGATCATCAGGTAGATGGGATGAGATTTCTGGAAATCCTCTATAGACTGATGTATGAAGCTTTCTAGTGATCGCCAGCAGCGGTGGAGTGTAGGGGTCATGTCCACTGGGTTCGGTATCTGCTATAAGTTGTCTTTGCTTTAATAGATTGATACATTTCTTCCGGTTTGGCCGTTGATATTCAGGAGAAATGTTGCGTTCTGCCGTGTAGATGTAAATATCAGCACAATGCCAATCAGCTGCTTCTAAGGCGAGCAGAATAATGTCCTGTGTGATAACAGCCGATAGATATCTCTGTTCTCGGTAAGACCCGGTACAGCGGAGGAGAGCTGCACGTCAGCAGTAGGGATCAATGATCGAGATTTAGTCATTTTTGTCTCCACGACTCGTGACGATTTCTGAAATGTCAAAATAAATTTAGATTTTTTATTAGAGATTAATAAAAACTTTTGAAATATAAAGTCGGGGAAGACGCCGTGCGGTTTAGAACAAAACACATTGTTCATCACATTTCGTGGGAAATAGAATTTAGTTCTGAAAATTTAAAATTGAAAAGTTCTGTGAATCCTTCATCGATCCAAAAATGTGACGTTTCACTCCCATTAGGACCTTCCTCTGATATCGAACGGAAGGAGCTGATTGCAATGTAGTTATGAAGGCGCAGTGAGTGGCGGTATGATATGTGTTCACAGGATTATTAACCCTTCATACACCAGGGTCACTATAATCTGTTATAGCCTAAATACGTTTTCCTGGATCGTTTTCTGTTCTGTGAAAGATCAGAATGAAACTTGGTAATCTGAGAATTCCTCTCGAGCGCCGGAGACAACAATCGCTTTCCTGTGGATCGTATTCCAGAACCAACTGACTTCATTCCGTGACGTAAACAGCAGGAGCATTTATGTAAAATATTTGGCTGTTGACCCTCTCTGACGTGATGAGATGATTCTCTTTGGAGGATCAGATGGTTCATTATTTTTGGGACTCGAATTTCTTCTTCTTTTTTTTTTTTTCTTAGCTCTTTAATGTTGTGTGCTTGGAGCCGGAAAACGATGAAACGATGAATGGACTCGAAAATCCGATATCAGAGTCAACTAATGGTAAGAGCCGTCCTTAGATTTGTGCTGTCGTTCTTCTCCGTCCTGATAGTTTAAATTTTTAATATCAATAGAATATTAGTAATAACCAGTATGTATTGATTAGTATACTGTAGGTGGGAGAGTTACCTGGACGGAGCTACATTATAAAGCCCAGGTTTCCAGTCTGTGGACCTTACATTCCCATGTTCTAGTCTTTGAGTAGGACTGGGATTTATCCACCAGTCTTTGGCTTCTTGGCGTCCATGGACTAGTTCTCGGGGTATTTGAGTCCATGAACAAAACTTTGCATGTCTCGGTCCTTGGACCAGTCTTTGGGGTGTTGGGGTCCTTGAACAAGACTGTATGTGTGCCAGGTCCTGGACCAGTCTTTAGGGGTGTTGTGTTCATGGATCAGTCTTTGGGGTTTATTTGTAGAGTCCATATGCTGTGAATTTAGTATCCAGTGATCTCCACCCTGTATTGTCTCACTCTAATTTGGGGAGCACATTGATGTAATTTGTATGTGTAGGGTTAGGTTATGGATGGTCTTATGAAGACGGGGGTGTGGACAGATTGTTGAAGGGATTTCCTTGGATGTGAAGCTGTGGATGGAGAATATGAAGAGGTAAAGTAGAGGAGGTCAGGGGCAGAACTTACATTTGGGCTGTTCTTAAGTATTATACAGAAGAGTCGAGCTTTGGTGAGGATTATAGATGAGTATAATAAGTATTAAAGCTGAAATCAGAGACCCTTCCAGTAATAAGAGGAAAAGGATGAAGTCCATCTATTAATAGACTTCTGGTGACCGGTCACCGGGAAGACGTGCGGAGGCATGAAAACTAGCGACATCTCCGCTGCGGCTGACATACAGTTCCGAGATATGCAGAAGCTAAAGTCGAATTATATCGTTCCTTATTTTAGCTGTATATCAAAAATCAGTTTTCAGAGGTGGACAGAGCCTTTATTGAAGTAATATTATTGAAAGGGGTTGTCCACTTCTTGGACAACCTTCTTCTTATTCCCTTTGTTTGCCCCTATAAAAATAAATAAGGCTATACTCACCTACGGTGCGGCTGCGGTTCCAGCAATGTCTGAACCTGCGTTTCCAGTGCCCACTTGACATTGTTATGACTCGCGGGCCCCGCGACTGATCAGTGCTGGCTTCCTCGTTCCTGCCTTCAGGCGTTAAAGCAGGAAGTCAGCGCAGCGCTCACATCTGACTCAAATGTTCAAAGGCGCCAGGCGCTGATTATTCTCGGGGCTCCTGTGTCATATCAATGTCACATGGGCCCCGGGAACGCAGCTTCAGACATCGCTGGAACCGCGGCATCACCAGAGGTGAGTATAGGCTTATTTATTTTTACGAGGGCAAACAAGTGGAATGAGTAGGAGTTGTACAAATAGTGGACATTGTCTTTAGGTATTAGACCCCTAAATAATTGTGACAAGATCTGCTTCACAAGACACTTAACAAATTCAGAGAGTGAGGCTGAACCATACGCCTAGAAGACGTTTGTTTTTTATGATTTTTGGGGCAGGATATTTGCGGAATTGATGGAATTTTTATCCAAGTATCATAGTAATAAAACCCTTATAACGTCAGCATTGGTTTATCAGGGATCAGTCCCTTCGGACAAGTTTGATCAGCACCTAGGTGGCGGTATCCTTCAGGGGTAAGGCTGGCAATATGGGGTGTTTGGATTTATCACGTAAAAGGTCAGTACATGAGATGACAATGCTGAAGCTTAATAAAAACATGTACAAATGGCTACGCTAGTGACTAAGAGATAGAAAACCTGGTGGTTATTAGCGATCAGGTCACTTTTACCAGTAGGGCACCCACCGGCACCACAGTCAACTTTGGGGGGGATTCCAGTCACTACTGAGACATCACAGATCCAGTTTTCGTCTTTTTTATTTTTTGTAATGTTTAGAAATGACTTTGAGAGTAATGTACTAGATTGTAGGCCAAGGAAGACAGAAGTCTCTACAGGACGACTCTTATCGGGCCTCAGTCATCAGAACAGGAAAACTGTGTGATGTTCAAAATGATCAGTCGGACCTCGGCTTTCTTTTGACCGGAGCCATCAATTGGAGCTGAGCTTTAATTCTAGCAGAACAGCGCAAGACGTGACTGGGGTCCATCTTATCCTTCTCCGAGGAGTATTCTGTGCCAAGAGCAGTAAAGTCGTAGATAAATGTTCCCCACGTGCCTTATTAGGTTCAACAAAGCAGTGACATAGCGGAGGCCGATGACTGCACAAACGCACAGGCTCCGTCACAGGAACACTGTATTGTTGTTTACATGGTTTAATATGGAAGTGACGTAACCCGGGATCCATGGTTGATGGGAGAGAATTTAGAAAAGCTCAAGGAAATCCGTGTAAAGTTATTGTAACAGGAGTAAAACGCCATGTCATTCTGGAGCTGCCGAGTGTCAACAGTGCAAGGGTTAAAGGCGGGGGAAACACAGGAGCGTGCGGCAGATGGTGGCTACCAGATATGATTGTAGGTGGCCATGTTGACTCTTTGGTACACATCACGTCTGAGAATTGCTCTGTATGACTGGAAGTGTTAATTCGTGGCACAACGGTTTCTTACAATTCCCACAAGCTGCCCAAGCAGAGTCTCAGTGCCTGGCATTGATGAAGGTGTGAACGCACTCATGCACAGTTAAATAATCATAAGCATGAGGAGTTTTTTTTACAAAGCAAGAAACCGGTTTTACTTATTTGGGGCTCACGCTTTAGAGTTTCAGTGCTTGCAGGTGATCTAAACTCAAAAGTGATCAGTAGTGTTGAATGGTCACTATCCTGCTTGGTAGTCATAACTAGTGATGAGCGAGCACTACCATGCTTGCTACTCGTAACAAGTGATGAGCGTGCACTACCATGCTTGCTACTCGTAACAAGTGATGAGTGAGCACTACCATGCTTGCTACTCGTAACAAGTGATGAGCGTGCACTACCATGCTTGCTACTCGTAACAAGTGATGAGTGATCTCTACCATGCTTGGTACTCGGAACAAGTGATGAGTGATCTCTACCATGCTTGGTACTCGGAACAAGTGATGAGTGATCTCTACCATGCTTGGTACTCGGAACAAGTGATGAGTGATCTCTACCATGCTTGGTACTCGGAACAAGTGATGAGCGAGCTCTACCATGCTCGGGTGCTCAGTACTCGTAACTACCGTGTTTTTCCAAAAATAAGACACTGTCTTATACTTTTTTTGCCCTCCAAAAAAAGCACTAGGGCTTAGTTTTGGAGGAGGTCTTATTTTTGGAGAAACATGGTTGAGGGTAAGTTTACCCCCCCAAAAAAGCAGACTCCCCCACTTCCCAGGAGACTCATACTTACCAGACCTGGACGTCTGCATGGCTCCCAGGTCCTCCCTGTGATCTCCGGTGGGTGCTGCACGCCATCCTCCCGTGCTTCTGGCTGGCTGGCTCACTGACACACACACACTCACTCATTACATTCAGCGTTACAGAATACTTCTGGCCGCAGGAAATGATGGGAGGAAGTCACGTGTCCATCCCACAGGTCCTGTAAGCTAGCATTGTGGCAGGTCCTTGCACTCCACTGCACTGTCTCCCAGGATTCTGCCAGCCAGAAGAAATCGGTGTCGCTGGATGTGGTGAGTATGTGTGCGAACCGAAGTGTGTGCGATCTGATTGTGTGTGTGTGAGATCGGATGTTTGTGTGTGTGATTTCCTGACCCAGAGTCGTGGGGTACCCAATCCCGGGCTTTTAGTTTTCATTGGATTGTCACAGGTGGCTGTGCCCGGTCCCGTGATCCTGGGGGCAGTTAAAAGAAGTCTGGGAAAAAAAATAATAAAAATTAAAAAAAAAGTGTCTTTTGACGCCGCCTACAGTTTCCGGTAATATTACCGGCGCTGCTTGCAGACCTCTGGGTGATGATAAAGCAGCTAGTTTGTCGCGCTCGCCGTAGGTGGAGCGATGTCCCCGGGGCCCTTGGGAAGGATCAGTATTTTACACACAGGGAGGCAGCTTACCACACGAGTCTTGATACCGGTGTCTTCAAGGCCACTGATGTGCGGCTCCCCATGTTCAGGCAAACGAAGTCCATAGTGAGAGCTGTACCTTTGATATCAATAACTGTCACACACCGGGTCTTTCTTTCTGTACCATTACTGATGTTGCTGGCAAAGTTGAGTCCTGGGTACAGTCCGGGTGGTCGGGTGGCAGTTAGGATTTCCACATTTGTGAGTTATGAGGTCTCCTTGTTACTGTATGTTTGTTTACGTCCTGGGCTGTCTAAAACCTGGCCCTGACCACTCTTGTATATCTCACTTGTATAGCAAGTGATGACAACAGTTCTCCTGGTACCACTAACTCTGCTGCGGTCCCTGGCTCTATTAATGGCGGTGCTAGGAGGGTTCCTGCTCCAGGAGACTGAAGTCCCCTTTGCTCTCCGGTCTTTTCTGCTGGGGCTGACTGAACCCGTGCAGACTCGGACTCCGGTATCCGGGTTGCTTCTTCTGGGGTGAACCGAACTGGTCCCTCCTCCCCTTTTCTGTATCGCCTCACCTCCCACCCTCACACAGGATCTCTCACACTTCACTCAACTCAACTGACTCTGCCAACTGTCTCTTCTGACTGGCTCTGAGTGCAGCTAACTGGCTCTGAGTGCAGCTAACTGGCTCTGAGTGCAGCTAACTGGCTCTGAGTGCAGCTAACTGGCTCTGAGTGCAGCTAACTGGCTCTGAGTGCAGCTAACTGGCTCTGACTGGAACTAACTGGCTCTGACTGGAACTAACTGGCTCTGACTGGAACTAACTGGCTCTGACTGGAACTAACTGTCTCTGACTGGAGCTAACTGTCTCTGACTGGAGCTAACTGGCTCTGACTGGAGCTAACTGGCTCTGACTGGAGCTAACTGGCTTCCCACCCACTCACCTCAGACACCTCACCCACTAAGCTCCACCCCCAGGCTGGTTTCAGGGGCGGTGCTCACCACTATACCAGTTCGGCTGCACTAGAGCCTGACCATGGTTTAGTGGAGTGTTGTGATGAGTCTGTCTGTGTGCGTGTGTCATGTGAATTCTCCTAATGTGGAAATCCCTTCCTGCACCTACCAGGTGTTACTGTGGCTACTTAACAATAGGGTGCCACATTCTGATTGTGTGTGTGTGAGATCAGATGTTTGTGGGTGTGAGATCACTGCAGGTTCTGCCACTCATCGACGGGTGAGTGTGATTGCGGGGTGACTGCTCTCTATAATGAAGTGTCCTGCAGTATCTGTAACTTTTTTAGCTGCACGGACACTTCATTATTGAACCGTGACTAGGGCTTATTTTCGGGGGAGGGCTTATATTTAAGCCTTGCTTCGAGAATGCTGAAAATCCCTGCTAGGGCTTATTTTTGGGAGAGGTCTTATTTTTGGAAAAACACGGTAGTGATGAGCGAGCACTACCATGCTCGGGTGCACAGTCCTCGTAACTAGTGATGAGTGATCACTACCATGCTCTGTCGGGTGCTCAGTCCTCGGGCATTACCGTGCTCGGGTGCTTGGTACTCGTAACTAGCATGTCAGGAAAAGGAAAACTTCCCTGTCAGGGTCAATCAAGGGGATTTCACAGATATCCCAACGCCTCCACCAATCTGTCACGCACAGCGCTCCACTGCTTCCAGTCATGATAAGGCGCAGTTGACTGATGATTGATGGACGAGGCGATGATGGCTTTCACTATAAGGCCGATTATTGGGCGCTTTCACAGTGAACGTATTGTATACACACACACTTAAAAATATGGAATATATATATATACTGCGGTACGGTCACTGCCAAGTGCCACAATAACTCTAAGAAAACTAGCTGTCACCACCAATTGTTTATACAAGCAGATTAGACCCGCGTTACTGGTAACATTTGGCCTCACGAGGCCTCAGGGATGCGCATTTATAGAGCAAGAGGAACAAAGCTATTACATTTTATATATTTAATCCGAAAAGTAGGCAGTCTTTATTAAAATATACAAAAGATGTTACAAAGGGAACAAAACAATATAGTATATGCAGTTACATAAAAATAAAAAGGATAAATAAAGAAAAGTACTTGACCTGTGATCACAGGGATGGCACAAATCATTTTTGGAAGGAAGAGTTCCAATTGAAATATGCAACAATCTTACAGTGAGCTGTATCTTCCAGACTGAACAAAGACGATAACACAGAATCTGTATTTTTTATATATCAGTCACTCTCACACCTCCCATTGCTGACTTCAGATGAAGGCCAATCAAAGGGATGGTGCTTGGGTCCCAAACATTATGGGATACCCGATTTTCAGGATATCTGCCTGCCTGGAGGTCCCAGATGGAAGATATTAATGCCATATTTCCTATCATGATTTTAACTTTCCATAGATAGGAAATATGTCATATACAACTCCATCTATCTGGCCAATATTAATTTAGGGCTGATGAGTAGATCACACAATTATGTAACAAAATGTGTAATTACCCTTGGGATCACAATGTCGAAAATGTGTCTCCCATAACTGTAGGACCTACGCTTGTCATGCAAACCTAAATATTCATATCTGGAACTCGGTGTCACCCTTGACTCCCTTCCTGTGAGAGCCGGCAGAGCGCAGCACTCACAGGAAATTAGCAATTCTTGTGATCAGGACGATGATGATGATGAATCTGCAGCATCACACTGATCAGGAGAAGCAATCGGATAGTATAGTCTTAAATTTCAAATACCCCCCTTTTACTTCATTGAAAAAAAAAATACACTTTTTTATCGCTGAGTTCAGAAATGCCCGATCTATGACAATATAAAATCAATTAATCTGATCGGTACACGGCAAGAACAGAAATTCCAAACGCCAAAATTCAGATTTTTTTTTTGGTCATGTAACATTGCATTCAAATGCAATAACCACTAACAATACGTAGCATCTACGCAAAAATTGTATTATTAAAAACGTCAACTTAATACGCAAGAAATAAGCCGTCACTGAGCCCCAGAAATGAGAACGCTACAGGTCACGGAAAATGGCGGCCAAAGTGCTATTCTTTTTTTGGACAAACTTCTGAATTTTTTTTCACCATTTAGATAAAATTAAAACTATTCATATTTGGTATCTATGAACTCGTACCGACCTGAGGAATCATACTGCCAGGCCAGTTTTACCATATAGGGAACAAGATGAATAAAAAAGCCCAAAAACCATTGTGGAATTTCACTTTGTTTTTTTTTTTAACTATTTCTCCACATTTGGAATTTTTTTTCCCGTTTTCCACTACAATATGTATTAGAATGGACGGTGTCATTCAAAAGTACAACTCGTCCCGCCAAAAACAAACCTTCATATGGCAACATTGACGGAAAAATAAAACAGGTACGGTTCTCGCAAGAAGGGGAGAGAAAACCAAAAATGAAAACAGAAAATTGTCTGGGGGTGAAGGGGTTAAATAGGTTTAATGTGGCACAAAAAAACGGTCTCAAAATTACTGGGATATATTGAAACATTCCAGAGTTATTGCCACATAAAGTGACAGAGGTCAGTTTGAAAAATTGGACCTGGTCACTGAGGGGTTAACATGAGTGATATGTATGTATGTAAAGCGCTGTGGAATTAATAGCGCTATATAAGTGAATAAAATTATTATTATTATTATAGCCCAATAATTGGGGAAATAAGTGTTCCTAGGAACATTCACCCCTGATTATCAGCGCCTGGAATTGCAGCTTAAATATGAAAGTTGTTCACTTAAGGGTAATTGTCATAGAAACAAAAGATTTAGATATTCATAATTGACGCTGATGGTTTAATTAATGTTTTTGGCCATTTTTATTAATTAAAAAAAAATATATATATGGTCTAGTGTGATTTTTTGACTATAGTCTGATATGTCTTGTGTATTATATAGATGTTATTTATGGAATTAAAAATACATACAATTTTTCCCAAACAAAATATATATGTATTTTTCCAGGTAACGACAAGATTAGGGATGAGAGACCACCCTGTTATGAAAATAATCCATTACGGATCGGCCAAAAAAGTTCTAAATGTGGAAAACAGAAATCCAAAGATGACAGCCCATTTTCATGCTTAGAATGTGGGAAATGTTTTATCCATAAATCCAATTTTCTTAATCATTTAAGATATCACACAGGGGAGAATCGGTTTTCATGCTCAGAATGTGGAATAAGTTTCACCCGTAATTCCTATTTGGTTGATCATTTAAGAATTCACACAGGGGAGAAGCCGTTTTCATGTTTGGACTGTGGAGAATCTTTTAACCAGAAAAGGTCTCTTACTCGACATCAAAGACAACACACGGGGGAGAAGCCGTATTCATGCCCTGAATGTGGTAAACACTTTATGCATAAAGATTCTGTTGGAAGACATCGGAGACTTCACACAGGAGAGAAGCCGTTTTCATGTCCCGAATGTGGGAAAGGTTTTATGCAGAAGTCGGCTTTTGCTGAACATCTGAGAATTCACACAGGGGAGAGGCCATTTTTATGCTCAGAATGTGGAAAATGTTTTACTCAGAGCTCAGGACTTTTGGAACATCGGAGAATTCACACAGGGGAGAAGCCATTTTCATGTTCAGAATGTGGAAAATGTTTTTCTCACAAAAATGGTTTCCTTAGACATAAGAGAAATCACACAGGCGAGAAGCCATTTTCATGCTTAGAATGTGGGAAATGGTTTACCCTGAAATCAGATCTCGTTATACATCAGAGAGTTCACACAGGGGAGAAGCCATTTTTATGTTCTTTATGTGGGAAATATTTTACCAATAAAACAGGTTTTATTAGACATCAGAGAAATCACACGGGAGAGAAGCCATTTTCATGCTCTGAATGTGGCAAATGTTTTACTTTGAAATCATATCTTGTCACACATCAGAGAACTCACACAGGGGAGAAGCCGTACTCATGCTTAGAATGTGGGAAAGGTTTTCCCCGTAGAGCAAAACTTGTTGAGCATCTAAGTACTCACTTAGTAGGGAACACAATCTCTTATGACACAAACACATTTTAGATATCAGAGAAGCCGTTTTCATGCTCAGAATGTGCAAAATGTTTTGCATTCGGGATTTGTTAAATGTTTGTAAAATGATTGTATATGCGTTCCGCTCAAGTTTTCAGTGGCACTGCTGCACCGTTGAAAGGTCGTTGTTCTATATACAGCAGTGGTCTCGGGGAGCACAGGACAGGACCGCAAAGCTGCATTCACTTCCTTGATCAATAGCAACCATAACATTTAGGCAGCTGCAGAAGAGGAGGGGGCTAAGGCTAGTCATGTCAGCTGGGGCTCTAGATAAGAACCTCAGGCCTTCCTTGGCTGTATGCCTATTAGACCATGCCATGGATGGCCAAAAGTTTTATTCCTCACGACTAATTAGTGTGGCATAAACTTTTTATAAAAAGGTTCACAGCAAAAAGACTTAAATATTAAAAATAAAAAAGGATATAAGATATTACCCCAACCGTAATGCTGTGGTATTCAATCCTCATAGTGAGTGACTTAACATAGAGTTGGTGTGAATAAATTCGCACATCTCATTTCATCAGCCCCGACAGTGGTTTGTGATGGCTGCACATGATGGGGAGCAGCGCCTCCTACCTGCTGACGTCTACTGTTCTTTTTTTATTAACCTACCTAGCGCAGTGTTATGGTTTCAGTGTGCCTTTTAATCAAAATAAACATGGAGGTCAGCAGTTAAGTGGTGGTTGTCCCTCTCGCGTTCGGTGGCCACAGACTTTGCCATGGCAGACTGAATGGGAGGGACCAATAAATTTGGACCAACTCAAACAAAACAAAAAATGATGGCAGACTTCGCCTTTTCCCACTATTCATTCACCCTCCCCCCAAGAATAAGTGAATCATTTAATCAATAATTTATTCCAAGTTATAAATTGATATGTAAATGCTATTATTTCTCTAATTTTCCTGAATAGTCGATGCAAATAAGTCAGAATGTTAAAGTCCTCACATTTATTGCACAAACATCCCGATGATAAAATATTTTTTACACTGTTCCAAATTATTCTGCAGTTTCCATACATTTTGTAGCATTAAGAGGTCACAATTACTGAAATGAAAAGCTTTTCCGATCAAAAATGTCTTAACAGGCCAAGTTATGTGTAATAGGAACCCTTGATATCACCTTCACAATTCTCCCATGCGTTGAACTTGTGAGTTTTTGGATAGTTTCTGATTTAATTTCTTTGCAGGATGTCAGTCGCCTCTCAGATCTGCTGGTTTGATGTGAACGGCCTCCCACCATCATAGATCTTTTGCTGAAGGATACTCCAAAGGTTCTCAATAGGGTTGAGGTCAGGGGAAGATGGTGGCCACACCATGAGTTTCTCTCCTTTTATGCCCGTAGCAGCAAATGAATCAGAGGTTTTCTTTGCAGCATGAGATAATTTTGATACGGATGGCAAGGTTCTTCTTTTTGTACCATGGAAGAAAGTGGTCACTCAAAAACTCTATATGCTTTGGCGAGGTCATTTTTAAACTTTAATGGAACCCAAAGGGGCTACAAGCTTTCTTCTCATGATTCTGGCCCAAATCATGACTCCTTAACCCCCTTGCTGACATTGCAGCCTTTCGGGACATGTTAGTCGTCCACTACTCCATCCATCTGGGTCATCACATGTTACACAGCTCTTATCAGTAAAGATGTTACTTCACTACCGGAGTCCGCTCCAGTGACTTCTACTCCTATCGCCAGGCTACGCCGTGTTCCTGCTGTGGATGGTGCTGGTGTTGGGAGAGGAGTCAATGCCAGCGGCACCGGTGGGCGCAGGCTCCGATCATCCACTGGGCTTTGTTATCTTGGGATCTGCAGTACCACTGGCTGACTGTAGGTGGCGTGTGTCTTCCAGCTGAAGTTGCCATCATTCAGCTACAACCAATGGGAAGACACCACACCCTTCTTAATTCCCCTTCTGTCTGCTGACCTCTGCCGGAGATAGTTCTGATATTCCGGCTCCTGTTCTGTTTTGTGATTCCGGTGTTCTGAGTTTTGCTTGTGTTCTGACTACCTCTCCTGCCTGCTGTTTTTGTACCTCGCTGCCCGATCCGGTTTTGACCTCTGCTTGTTTCTGATTACGTCCTTGCCTGTCGATTCTGTCCCTGTTCTGCAATTCCTGGTTTGACCCTGCCTGATGACTACTCTCTCAAACTGCAGCCTTCCACAGGTAGTGATCTCCAGGGCTCTGTGTAATTCCAAATCCCTGTATAGGGGTTAAAGGGTTTCAAGGTTCTGGGGGTCCTGCTTGGTGAGGGGCTTCCCTTGATCGTGTCCATTACAGCCCGTCTGAGTCTGTGGATCCAGGCAGGCGTTACAAAAGAAGACTCTTTCACAATGAGTTTTCATGCCTGTCTGGGCCACTACAACCATTTCCGTTTGTGGGTGCTGTTTAGGGTTAGCCGAACAGTAGGTTCACGCACAACTGCAGCCTCTGGATGTTCCTACACCTTGAGGTTCCCAGACTCTAGAGGATCTAGCAGCTTCAAATATCTGTGTGATGTTTTGTAATGGTAGTTTAGCAGCTGCTCTCTTAATCCGATGAACTTGCCTGGCATAAACCTTCCTCATTCTGCCTTTATCTGCACAAACCCATATGTGCTGTGTATCGGCCACAAATATCTTCACAGTATGATGATCACATGTAGATATTCTTGAAATATCTAATGTTTTCTTACCTTGTCCTGGCATTGGGCTATTTCACCCTTTTTGGCAGCAGAGATTCTTTTTCTTTCCCACATTGTTGAAATTTGTGGCTGTGTAATAAAGTGGAACATCCTAATTAAGTATTTTTTTTATTATTGGGCTCAGTTGGCAAACTAATTATCACAGGGGCATGAGGGTTTGACCCTGGGACACATGAGCATCCAGGAGGTTACTATAAATTACATCTTTATGACACTTAATTTGTAGAATAATTTGGAATATGGTGTGAAGGTACCCAAAAAAATTTCTAATGCAGATTTTTACAAAACAAAAGGCCTCCTATGATCATGTATAACTCTCATGCACCATAAGGACTATTTTTTCCATTTAAATGAGCTAATACTTTGCAAAAAGTAATAAAGCACTAAAAAAAAATGAGAAAAATTATCACGATAATCTGTTTTACACATACCAGTCGGTAGTGGGGGAGTTGGGGTGTGCCAAAAAACATTCCTAATTTCAAAATACATTGAAACTAGGAAAAAAGTCGCTCGTAGGGTGTCACCTCTATAGGGACAGGCTCATCCAGGAGCATGCACTTTAAACATAGTTTTTTCTTTGATCACCTTTAGGGGGCTGGTTATTATGTCACAAGAGGGTGTAACGTATATCCAGCGAAGATAGAGTAACCTATGCAGACCCTAGTGCTAGGGTTCCTGAGCTCACCCTCACACCCGGAGGTACCCTTGAAGGTAGGGAAGTCTGGGTCACCGAATTGGCCCTGATGACAAGTCCCCAAAGAATGGGGAACAGAGCCTGTCGCCTGTATTTTAGGCTTCATTCCCATTCTTTGGGGACTTGTCATCAGGACCAGGACAGGAGTCAGGGCCAGGTCGGGGGCTCAGACTTCCCTACCTTCAAGGGTACCTCTGGGTGTCAGTGTGAGCTCAGGGACCATAGAATTAGGGTCTGCATAGGTTTCCCTATTTTCCCTGGTCAAGCTAAAGGTGCTAATGACAATATAGCCATACATTATAGATACTTTTTGTGTGAGTGTGAAACAGTCCAGATCCAAACCTTCACCTGCTCTACTCCATATGTTATATACCGTATAGAGTGCACATGTGGGTTGCGTCATTTAACAACAAAGAAATGTAATAGACAAACACCATTCTACACTAAGCATAGCATCGATGGGCATGCCCTGCAGAAACATAGAAGCGAATTCTCGAAATTCACTATCGTGACGATAGAACAAGTCCTCCATTAATTGCTTTGAAGGCCTAATAAAGCGCTAGATGTTCTTGAGATATCCATTAGACTGTGTATGTCCTGAAAGAGGGACTAAAGAGAAAGTAGCTGAAAACTCCGAAAACAAAATACATTACAAACTACTCTTATGTTCATCCTAGATAGGGGTCCACCTACAGGATCATGGTGTTCATCTATCCACCCTGTGGGTCCCTCAGCCCCTCATCGTACACACACTCCTATATACAGACCCATCATGGGACTGATCATTCTTATCGCGTATCACACTTTGTATGGTTTTCCTCTTAGCACATTGTCATTTGTTCCTATACATAGTGTCCCCATCACATGGCAGCGATAGAACATGCACGGGCCAGCCTTTCATTGTGTAGACATTTCTACAGTAGGCATACGGGTAGCATCACCTCATCTATGGTACACAAGTAGGAAGAGACCCATCTCCTATAAGACAGGATGTTACGAGGAGACGTGTTTCTGTTTATCACCCCCTTCACCACTCATCTTTAGTTTTTCGCAGATGCGAAAGGTTGGCGTCTTCCAGGCCACGCGATTAGATCGTCTTCGTTAGCGGCCCATCTCTGACATGTACGCAAGCACTTTACAATACGTTTTTCTGAACTGTTTAAGGCATAGTTTTATTGTATATCTTAACATATAGGTAATGGGAATATTTTTTATTATTAATAATTCTTTATACGTTTTGTATATTCATATTATTATTATGTGGGCGAGACTGGCGCCCTTTTTGTAAGCATTTACAGTTGTCTGGCATTGTGTGATGATAGAGGTGTTTGTAGCTTAATAAAGAGGTCTATGAACCTCAAAACGCGTTGTATCTGAGACCTTGTCAATAAAGGAATCTTCACCAACTTCTTGTATCATCACCTGGACACATGCGCCAATTAATGTGTCTCTGTTGTCGTCAAGTATCTATTCATACCCCTACTACTTCATTGAAAAAACATTCCCGACACTTTTACTGCACCTTCAACGTCCACAGGTATCCGAGGAGCCAGGGTGCGACAAGAAACCCTTCCTTACACCATGACCCTACCGTCACGGTTTACACCTGAAAGGGAGGGTTCATCGATTTATGATGCTCACTACAAATTCTGACCTTTCCAGCAGAATGGATTCATCTGACCTGGCGATGTGTTTCCACTGCTCAGGAATTCGGTGTTTGAGGTCCTTTGCTGTTCGAAATGTTGTGGTTCTTTTTTGCTTGACCTCATTGAATGTCGGCATCTGCCTCTATCTCTCATCCAGCTCAAGAAGGACAAGTTGTGTCTACAAACCAGTTATTTACATCGCTCTGCACCCCTTGTGTGTGAGATTCTTGACATCTTCCTCTGACCTCTTCTACCACCTGCGGGATCCCCTTGTCCTGATGTTTTTCTTATCGAAATATTTTTTTTCATATTTTCAACACCATCACAGAAGGAAACCACACAAAGACGGCAAGTTTTTAGATACTGGCCCCAACTAGTCTAGCACTGATGACTTCTACCGATATTATTGGGATGAAACTGATGGGAGGAGACACAGATTAGATATTAGAAAAAACTTTTTGACAGTGAAGGTGATCAACGAGTGAAACAGGAGGCCACGAGAGGTGGAGAGGTCTCCTTCAAATGAAGTCTTTAAAAAGACGGACGGACATCTGTCTGGGATGATTTAGTGAATCCTGCTTTGGGCCGGGGGTTGGACTAGATGACCCAGGAGGTCCCTTCCAACTCTAATATTCTATGATTCTATTGGATACATACCGTATTTTTCATTTTATAAGACCAGATTATAAGACGCACCCCAAATTTAGAGCTAAAAAGGAGGGGGGTGTCAGGAGCGGTGCTGGAGTAGGGCAATGCTGCAGGCGCTGTGATAGGGGCTGTGCTGGCTGCAGTGAAGGCTGTGCTGGCTGCGGGTGCCATACTGACTGTGGAGCAGGGCAGTGCGGCGGGTGTCACATGCTCTGTCAGCGGTGCGAGCTTCATAGAAATGATGCCCGGAGTTGGCACGTGCGCAGATGGAGCTGTCGTCTCAATCACAAGCCGAGATGTCACCTGCGCACGTGCAAGTGCATTGCTGGGAGATCAATGACCCAGAGGCGGCGAGTGCGCAGATGAGATCTTGAGCCGAGAGCTCTATCTGCGCACGCGCAGGCTCCGGGCACCATTATTTGAAGCCTGCACCGCTAAGAGAGCACTCACGCGCCACACCGCACTGCTCCACGCAGACCCCATTGTAGCCAGCACAGTCCCCACTGCAGCCAGAACAGCCCCCATTCTCCACCTCCCGGTAAGCTACATTCGCATTATAAGACGCGCCCCTCATTTTCCTACCCAAGTTTGGGGAGGAAAAGTGCATCTTAGAATCCGAAAAATACGGTTAATCTTCTTAAATACATATTTCTAAAAGTTAAAAAAATAATAAAACATCTATTCAAATGTATCGATTTGCATAAAGGCAGAAGACACGTAATGACATGACACTTTTAATGTAGGCTATTTGCACAATTGCTTTCTAATTCTGTATACAGTGCCTTGAAAAAGTATTCATATCCCGTGAACTTTCCACTTTTGTTCACAGTACATCCACAAAAGTAAAATAAATACCTGGTTTTCTAAATCTTATATATAAAACTGTATGTGTGTATGTATGTGTGTATGTCCGCTAAAGAAACTGCACCGTCGCATTTACAATCACAAAATTTTGCACAGACACCCCATGTGACTCAGGGAACGTCACAGACTATGTTTTGACAGGAACATTTAACCCCGCACTTTACAGTTACACTCCAAAAAAACTGCCTCCATTAAAGTGAATGCGAGCTACAGGCTATTAATATCAGCTGTGGTTGGTTGCTATAGGAACAAAGGACATTCATAGTATAAGACGCTTATGTGTGAGGTAATGTGATGTCGGTGGAGAGACGGATAGAGAGAGACAGAGACAGACAGGGAAAGAGACAAACAGACAGAGACAGATAGGAAAAAAAGCCAGACAGACACACGGGGAAAGAGACAGACAGACAGAGGCAGACAGGGAAAGAGACAGACAGCGATAGACGGGAAAAAAGGCAGACAGACCGGAAAAGAGACAGACAGGGGAAAAGATAGGGGAAGAGACAGACAAAGACATACAGAGACACACCTGGAAAGAAAGAGACCTGGCAAGAAACAGACGGGGAAGAAGACAGTCGGGGAAAGAGGCAGACCTGGAACGAGACAGGCAGGGAAAGAGACTGACAGACAGACATAGAGAGAGGCAGACAGACAAAAAGATAGAGACAGACAGACTCAGAGAGACAGACACACACAGAGATAGAGACAGACAGACATAGAGAAAGAGACAGAGAGACACAGACAGACATGGATAGAGAGAGACACACACACAGACAGAGACACACATAGACAGAGACAGACAGAGACTGGGAGAGAGACAGTTATTATCCCGGGACAGTTATTATCCCGGGAAACGCCAGGTCCTGCAGCTAGTATATAAATATAAATCTGAAAATTGTGACTTTCCGTTTGTATTCAGGCCCCTGTAATCTGATTCACTTAAATAAAATCCTAAATTCCTTATTGCCTCCAGAAGTCACATAATTGCTACATTTAGCCCACCTGTTAGTGATTTCTTTTCAGCATAATTACAGCTGTTCTACGAAGTTCTCAGAGGTTTGTGTGAGCACATCAGGGATCAAATATGAACACACCAGACAGGTCAGGGATAAAGTTGTGGAGAAGAGTAAAGCAGGGTTCGGTTATAAAAACAAAATAAAAATAAATAGCCCAAATTCTGAAAATCTCGCAGAGAACTGTTGCATCCATCATGTAAAAATGGAAGGAGTATGGCACAACTGCAAACCTACCAAGACATGGCTGTCCACCAAAACTGACATTCCAAGATGGAGAACACTAATTAGAGAAGCGTCCAAGAGGCCCATGGTCACTTTGTGTTTAGCCGCAGAGATCACAGCTCAGGGGGAGAATTTATCCACAGGACGAGCAATTAGTTGTATAATCCACAAATTTGCCCTTCATAGAAGAGGGCAAGTCTAAAGACATTTATGAAAGCAAGGAGCAATAAGAAGTCCAGTTTGCAAAAAGCCATGAAGGAGCATGTGGAAGAAGGTCCTTTGGTCCAGTGAAACTAAAGGTGAATTTTATTAGCTAAACCGAAACCTAAATAGGAAAGGGTTCTTTACAGTTAGAGCGGTCAGACTGTGGAATGCCCTACCACAAGAGGTAGTAATGGCAGATACTATAACAGCTTTTAAAAAAGGGCTGGATGATTTCCTCAGTACACAAAACATTGTTGGTTATAAATGACTTAGTGACTAAATGTAGAACTGGTGGAGGAAGGTTGAACTAGATGGACCTAGGTCTTTTTTCAACCTAAGTAACTATGTAACTATGTAACTATGTAAATGCAAAATGCTATATGTGGTGGAAAACTAATACTTCACATCACCCTGAAAACACCATCCCCACCATCACACATGGTGGAGACAGGGTCCTTCTGTGGGGAGGCTATTTTTCAGCAGGGGCAGGGAATCTGGTCAGAGGTGATGGCAAGATGGATGGAGCTAAATACAGGGCAATTCTGAAGGAAAACCTGTTAGAGGCTGAAAAAAAATTGAAGTTGGGGCATAGGTTCACCTTTTAGCAGGACAATGACCCCAAATATCCTGCAGAGCCACAATGTAGGGTTTAGATGAGAGCATATTCCTGTGTGTGAGCGGCCGAGTCACAGTCCAGACCCAAATAAACCGAGAATCTGCGATAAGACGAGGCAATCACTGATCATAGATGTCGCCATCCAATCTCACTGAGCGAGAGAAGAAGAAGAGGAAAATGTCACCTCTAGATGTGCAAAGCTGGAGAGACAGACCCCAAAAAACGTCACCAGTAACTGCAGAGAAGGGTGGTCGTACAAACTACTGACTCAGGACTGAATACAAATGAACGTCTCAATTTTCAGATTTATGTTTTTAAAATATTTAGAAAACCAGGAACACTGGAATGTAAAAGTTCGGGCAACATGTAGATGAAATGATCTCTAAAAGGCCGAAAGTTAAAGATGACACATTTACTTTGTATTTTAGGCAAAAATTAAAAAAATCTTTTATATTTGAAAAATTACAGAGAGGAAAATGGGCTGATGCAAAAGTTTCGACACCTTTGGAGACCTGTTTGCTCAGAATACTTTCAGTGAGGTTTCAGACCTTCATTAGCCTGTTAGGGTTATGGCTTGTTCACTATCATCATTAGAACAGATCTGGTGATGCCAGTGTCACAGCTTTATAAAAACCCAGCCGCCTCTAACCTTGTGCCAAAAAACAGCAGCCATGAGTGATTCTAAGGAGCTGCCTAGCACTCTGAAAATGAAAATGTTGGAGCCTCACAAATCAGGAATCCCTGATAAAGGTACGCCGAAACGCGCTTATGGGTGTGTGTCTTCATGGTTCTCCATTGCATGCATTCCTAAAGGTAAATTTTCTTTGCTGCACTATTATCTATGTAAGAGCGTATTTATTATTATTGTTATTATATAGCTCATTAGTTACTGATCGCATTAATTCTGCACTTGCACTTTATTTTCATCATATACATGCCTTGTCTAACGTATTATTCAGTTTTTTATTCATACTCTTTGTTGCTTTCTTTATGTAATCGTATCTTGATGAAAAAAAATAAAATAAATGCAGATTTATCATATACATACCTTGTGCTTTTTAAATACTGAAATTACAGTTATATGTGAGCTCATTAATTGTATACTACTTTATATATACAGTGCCTACAAGTAGTCTTCAACCCCCTGCAGATTTAGCAGGTTTGATAAGATGCAAACTTCAAACAAGAGCAGGATTTATTAACAGATGCATAATTCTTACAAACCAACAAGTTATGTTGCTCAGTTAAATTTTAATAAATTTTCAACATAAAAGTGTGGGTCAATTATTATTCAACCCCTAGGTTTAATATTTTGTGGAATAACCCTTGTTTGCAATTACAGCTAATAATCGTCTTTTATAAGACCTGATCAGGCCGGCACAGGTCTCTGGAGTTATCTTGGCCCACTCCTCCATGCAGATCTTCTTCAAGTTATCTAGGTTCTTTGAGTGTCTCATGTGGACTTTAATCTTGAGCTCCTTCCACAAGTTTTCAATTGGGTTAAGGTCAGGAGACTGACTAGGCCACTGCAACACCTTGATTTTTTTCCCTCTGGAACCAGGCCTTGGTTTTCTTGGCTGTGTGCTTTGGGTCGTTGTCTTGTTGGAAGATGAAATGACGACCCATCTTAAGATCCTTGATGGAGGAGCAGAGGTTCTTGGCCAAAATCTCCAGGTAGGCCGTGCTATCCATCTTCCCATGGATGCGGACCAGATGGCCAGGCCTCTTGGCTGAGAAACAGCCCCACAGCATGATGCTGCCACCACCATGCTTGACTGTAGGGATGGTATTCTTGGGGTTGTATACAGTGCCATCCAGTCTCCAAACGTCACGTGTGTTTTTGGCACCAAAGATCTCGATCTTGGTCTCATCAGACCAGAGAACCTTGAACCAGTCTGTCTCAGAGTCCTCCAAGTGATCATGAGCAAACTGTAGACGAGCCTTGACATGACGCTTTGAAAGTAAAGGTACCTTACGGACTCGTCTGGAACGGAGACCATTGCGGTGGAGTACGTTACTTATGGTATTGACTGAAACCAATGTCCCCACTGCCATGAGATCTTCCCGGAGCTCCTTCCTTGTTGTCCTTGGGTTAGCCTTGACTCTTCGGACAAGCCTGGCCTCGGCACAGGTGGAAACTTTCAAAGGCTGTCCAGGCCGTGGAAGGCTAACAGTAGTTCTATAAGCCTACCACTTCCGGATGATGCTCCCAACAGTGGAGACAGGTAGGCCCAACTCCTTGGAAAGGGTTTTGTACCCCTTGCCAGCCTTGTGACCCTCCACGATCTTGTCTCTGATGGCCTTGGAATGCTCCATTGTCTTTCCCATGTTGACCATGTATGAGTGCTGTTCACAAGTTTGGGGAGGGTCTTAATTAGTCAGAAAAGGCTGGAAAAAGAGATAATTAATCCAAACATGGGAAGCTCATTGTTCTTTGTGCCTGAAATACTTCTTAATACTTTAGGGGAACCAAACAGAATTCTGGTGGATTGAGGGGTTGAATAATAAATGACCCTCTGAATAAACTTATCACAATTAAAAAAAAAAATGAAAAAAGAAATAACATTCTTTTTTGCTGCATTTCACACTTTCAGGCTGATCTACAGTCCAAATGTCACAATGCCAAGTTAATTCCGAATGTGTAAACCTGCTAAATCTGCAGGGGGTTGAATACTACTTGTAGGCACTGTATATATATATATATATATATATATATATATATATATATATGCAGTTTTGCTTTTATTTTTTGCACTAGCACTTTATAGCGCATCGTTCACTTTTCAGAGATTAAGCAACTTATAGGTATTTCGGCTGTCAGAGCACACATGCACTTTATATCATAGTATCATAGTTTTTAAGGTTGAAGGGAGACTCTAAGTCCATCTAGTTCAACCCGTAGCCTAACATGTTGATCCAGAGGAAGGCAAAAAAAACCCAATGTGGCAAACAAGTTCCAATGGGGAAAAAATTTCCTTCCTGACTCCACATCCGGCAATCAGACTAGTTCCCTGGATCAATACCCTGTCATAAAATCTAATATACATAACTGGTAATATTAAATTTTTCAAGAAAGGCATCCAGGCTCTGCTTAAATGTTAGTAGTGAATCACTCATTACAACATCATGCGGCAGAGAGTTCCATAGTCTCACTGCTCGTACAGTAAAGAATCCTCGTCTGTGATTATGATTAAACCTTCTTTCCTCAAGACGTAGCGGATGCCCCCGTGTTCCAGTCGCAGGTCTAGGTGTAAAAAGATCTTTGGAAAGGTCTCTGTACTGTCCCCTCATATATTTATACATTGTGATTAGATCCCCCCTAAGCCTTCGTTTTTCCAAACTAAATAACCCCAAGTTTAATAACCTGTCTTGGTATTGCAGCCCACCCATTCCTCTAATAATCTTGGTCGCTCTTCTCTGCACCCTCTCCAGTTCAGCTATGTCCTTCTTATATATCGGTGACCAGAATTGTACACAGTATTCTAAGTGCGGTCGCACTAGTGACTTGTACAGAGGTAGAACTATATTTTTTTCATGAACACTTATACCTCTTTTAATACATCCCATTATTTTATTAGCCCTGGCAGCAGCTGCCTGACACTGTCCACTAAAGTGAAGTTTACCATCCACCCATACACCCAAGTCTTTTTCTGTGTCTGTTTTACCCAGTGTTCTACAATTAAGTACATAATCATAAATGTTATTTCCTCTACCCAAGTGCATGACCTTACATTTATCTACATTAAACTTCAATTGCCACTTCTCAGCCCAATCCTCCAATTTACATAAATCTCCCTGTAATATAAAATTATCCTCCTCTATATTGATTACCCTGCAGAGTTTAGTATCATCTGCAAATATTGAAATTCTACTCTGCATGCCCCCAACAAGGTCATTTATAAATATGTTGAAAAGAAGCGGGCCCAATACTGACCCCTGTGGTACCCCACTATGAACTGAGACCCAGTCCGAGTACGTACCATTAATAACCACCCTTTGTTTCCTATCACTGAGCCAGTTTTTAACCCAGTTACACATATTTTCCCCTATCCCCATTATTCTCATTTTATGTACCAACCTTTTGTGTGGCACCGTATCAAAAGCTTTTGAAAAGTCCATATACACAACATCCACTGCATTTCCCTGGTCCAGACTTGAACTTACCTCTTCATAGAAGCTGATCAAATTAGTTTGACAGGATCGATCCCTCATAAACCCATGTTGATACTCTGTCATAAGGTTATTTTTCTTGAGATACTCCAGTATAGCATCTCTCAAGAAACCCTCAAGGATTTTACCAACCGTAGAGGTTAAACTTACCGGCCTATAATTTCCCGGCTCAGTTTTTGTCCCCTTTTTGAATATTGGCACCACATTTGCTATGCGCCAGTCCTGCGGTACCGACCCTGTTATTAAGGAATCTGAGAAGATTAAAAATAATGGTCTATCTATCACAGAACTCAGTTCCTGCAGTACTCTGGGGTGTATGCCATCCGGGCCCGGAGATTTGTCAACCTTAGTGATTTCGAGGCGGCGGCGTACTTCCTGCTGGGTTAAGCAGGTAATATTCAAGGGTGAATTTATGGTATCACTGGTCATGTCATCTGCCATGGCATTTTCTTGTATAAAAACCGTAGAAAAAAAGTCATTCAGCAGGTTGGCTTTACCCTCATCCCCTTCCACCATTTCACCAAGACTATTTTTAAGGGGGCCAACACTATCACTTTTCAATTTTTTACTGTTTATGTAGTTAAAGAATATTTTAGGATTATTTTTACTTTCTCTCGCAATGAGTCTCTCTGTCTCAAACTTAGCTAACTTAATTTGCTTTTTACATATTTTATTTAATTTTCTATAATTATATAATGCCTCATCACTACCTACCCTCTTTAATTCTTTTAAGGCTTTCTGTTTTTCTTTTATTGCTTCCCTTACAGCTCTATTTAGCCATAGGGGTTTCCTCCTATTTCTAGCATGTTTGTTCCCATAGGGTATATTTTCTGCACAAGCCCTATTTAGGATGCTCATAAAAGTCTCCCATTTGCTCTGTGTACTTTTATTACTTAGTACATCATACCAGTTTATTGCACTAAGATCATCTCTCAACCGTTTAAAATTTGCTTTCCTGAAGTTTAGTGTCCTTGTAGCCCCTCTACTAGACATCTTACTAAAGAATACATGAAAACTTATTATTTTGTGATCACTATTCCCCAAGTAACCCCCAACTTGTATATTTGATATGCGGTCTGGCCTATTGGTTAGTACAAGGTCTAGTAGTGCTCCCCCTCTTGTGGGGTCCTGTACCATTTGTGAAAGGTAATTATCTTTCATTGTTATCAAAAATCTATTTCCTTTACTGGAACTGCAAGTTTCTGTTCCCCAATTTATATCAGGATAGTTAAAGTCCCCCATAATAATTACCTCTCCGAGACTCGCTGCTTTATCAATTTGCTTTATGAGGAGATTCTCTACCTCTTCCATAATATTCGGCGTCTTATAACACACCCCTATCAGTATTTTATTATTCATTCTCCCCCCCCTTATCTCCACCCATAGGGACTCTACATTCTCAGTACCCTCACATATGTTGTCACGCAGGATGGGTTTTAAGGATGATTTTACATATAGACACACACCTCCCCCTCGCTTATTTGTACGGTCATTCCTGAATAGGCTATAACCCTGTAAATTAACAGCCCAGTCATAGCTCTCATCCAGCCATGTCTCTGATATCCCCACTATATCATCATTTTCTTCCAACAATATTAATTCTAATTCCTCCACCTTATTTGTGAGGCTTCGGGCATTAGTGTACATGCACGTTACGTATGACTCTGTACCTGTATTCCTGCTTACTGTATTACCTGTCCTAACCCTTCCCCCCGTACCACCCCCAATTTCATTACTTGTGCCCTGGTCACTATCTGCACTACATTCCCCTTCTATAAAGTGAATACCCTCGCCCCCCATTCCTAGTTTAAACACTCCTCCAACCTTCTAGCCATTTTCTGCCCCAGCAGAGCTGCACCTTCCCCATTAAGATGCAGCCCATCCCTAGCATAGAATCTGTAGCCAACTGAAAAGTCGGCCCAATTCTCCAGGAACCCAAACCCTCTTTCCTACACCAATTCCTGAGCCACCTGTTAACCTCCCTGATCTCTCTTTGCCTCTCTGGTGTGGCTCGTGGCACAGGTAGTATTTCCGAAAATACCACCTTTGAGGTCCATGCTTTAAGCTTACAACCTAATTCCCTGAAATCATCTTTAAGGACCTTCCACCTACCTCTAACTTTGTCATTTGTGCCAATGTGTACAATGACCGCTGGGTCCTCCCCAGCCCCTCCCAGTAATCTGTCAACCCGATCAGCGATGTGCCGAACTCGAGCGCCAGGAAGACAACACACTGTTCGGCGATCCCTGTCTTTGTGACAGATTGCCCTATCTGTCCCCCTAATAATTGAGTCCCCCACTACCAGTACCTGTCTTGCCTGCCCTGCACTCCCTTTCCCCCCCTTACTGGAGCAGACACTCCTCTGGCGTTCAGAGGTCATGCCTTGCTGCAGCAATGCTACCCCTGTAATGACATCCCCCTCATCTGCCAAGTTTGCAAACCTATTGGGGTGTGTCAGTTCAGGACTAGCCTTCCTAGTACTTTTCCCTTTACCCCCCTTTCTAACTGTCACCCAGCTACCTACCTCACCGTCCTGCCGCTCCCTACTACGATCCTCCCCCACATCTGACCCAGCAAGCTGCTGCTCAGTGAGCAGCACACTCCTTTCCATATTGCTAATGCATCTCAGAGTTGCCAGCTGCTCATTTAGATCCAGTATCTGGGCTTCCAAATGTGCAACTTGCTCACATCTCGAACAACAGTATGCACCCTCGAACGGCTTTTCAAGGACTGCATACATGAGACAAGATGTACACTGGATCGCATTAGCAATAGTGGAGCACATTTTCTAATGGGGATAGCACTAAACAAATGTTAAGTAATTAAACAACTAAATACAAACAATTCTACTCACACTTACTTTTGCTCACACTTTGCTCACTCACGCTCACAATGAAGAAGACAGCGGCGCGCGGTTTTCAGAAGTCTTCCTTCCGGCTGTAACGGCCAAAACCCGGTTCTCCTTGAGCTCGCGGTGACTCTTCACTTATCCCAGAAGGCACTGGGAATATGCAAATTATCCTCGCAAGACTCCTTCCCTGGCTTTCAGAAGTCTTCCTTCCGGCTGTAACGGCCAAAACCCGGTTCTCCTTGAGCTCGCGGTGACTCTTCACTTATCCCAGAAGGCACTGGGAATATGCAAATTATCCTCGCAAGACTCCTTCCCTGGCTTTCAGAAGTCTTCCTTCCGGCTGTAACGGCCAAAACCCGGTTCTCCTTGAGCTCGCGGTGACTCTTCACTTATCCCAGAAGGCACTGGGAATATGCAAATTATCCTCGCAAGACTCCTTCCCTACAATTGGAAATATTCTTATTACTTTTTTATACATTTTTTTCTATATATTTTTATGCAATAGTATATCCAGTGCATGCTTTCATTTTAATTGTATATGTATTCCACATATCCAGTGGCAAATTAGACACAGAACCCTTTCATTTACCCATTACCATGTATGTTAATTTTACTTAGCAGTAACACATGTCCAAAATTCTTGTATTCAATGTTTGTATGCATTAGTATTTCAGAGTGCAGCTGCTTTATTTGTTAGATTAGGTTTCATGTGCAGTATGCACCTGTTCACATTTGTTTGTTAGGAAGTGCCCTCAGTTTTTCATTTTGCATTTTGGAAACAAGTCCTGTGAACCAATGAAGTTAAAATAGAACTCTTTGGCCACAATCATCAAAGGTATTTGTGAAGAAAAAAGGACAGAGAATTTCAGGAGTATCTCCCCAACCATTAAGCATGGGGGTGGATCAGTCATGCTTTGGGGTTGTATTGCAGCTAATGGCATGGGGATTATTTCACGGGTAGAGGGAAGAATGGATTCAATGAAATTTCAACAAATTCTTCATGCAACTATAACACCATCTGTAAGAAAGCTGAAGTTGACAAGAGGTGGAAAGATTATGGCTTCCACATATGGATAATGATCCTAAACACACGTCACAATCAACAATAGACAACCTCAAAAGGCGCAAGCTGAAGGTTTTACAATGGCCTCACAGTCCCCTGAACTGAACATCATTGAAAATCTGTGGCTAAACCTCAAAAGAGCAGTGCATGCAAGACAAGCCAGGAATCTCACAGAACTGGAAGACTTCTCAAAGAAAGAGCAGAGCATGGAAGACGAGCCAGGAATCTCACACAACTGGAAGACATCTCCAAGGAAGAGCAGAGCATGCAAGACGAGCCAGGAATCTCACAGAACTGGAAGACATCTCCAAGGAAGAGCAGAGCATGCAAGACGAGCCAGGAATCTCACACAACTGGAAGACATCTCCAAGGAAGAGCAGTGCATGCAAGACGAGCTCAGGAATCTCACAGAACTGGAAGACGTGACCAAGGAAGAGCAGTGCATGCAAGATGAGCCAGGAATCTCACAGAACTGGAAGACGTCTCCAAGGAAGAGCAAAGGATGCAAGATGAGCCAGGAATCTCACAGAACTGGAAGATGTCTCCAAGGAAGAGCAAAGGATGCAAGATGAGCCAGTAATCTCACAGAACTGGAAGATATCTGCAAGGAAGAACAGTGCATGTAAGACGAGCCAGGAATCTCACCGAACTGAAAGACGTCTCCAAGCAATAGCAGTGCTTGCAAGACGAGCTAGTAATCTCACAGAACTGGAAGATATCTGCAAGGAAGAACAGTGCATGTAAGACGAGCCAGGAATCTCACCGAACTGAAAGACGTCTCCAAGCAATAGCAGTGCTTGCAAGACGAGCTAGTAATCTCACAGAACTGGAAGATATCTGCAAGGAAGAACAATGCATGCATGACGAGCCAGGAATCTCACAGAGCTGGAAGACGTCTGCAAGGACAAATGGATGAAAATCCCTCAAACAAGAATTGAAAGACTCTTGCCTGCTACAAAAAGTGATTACAAGCTGTGATACTTGCCAAAGGTGGTGCTACTAGGCACTAACCATGCAGGGTGCCAAAACTTTTGCATCAACCCATTTTCGTTTTTTGTTAATTGCCTTTTAGCGATCAGTTCATTGTCAACTTGCTTAACTGCTTACAATAACAGTAATTTTGACCAGGGGTGCCCAAACTTTTTACATGCTATTATTCTTGCTCCTTAGAGTTGGTATATAAAAATAATACATTTAAGTTTGTGGCTGTAACGTGAAAAAGTGCACGGGATAGGAATCATTTTTCAAGGCACTATAGATGTGTCTTAGCAATTAACATAGTTGAGGTGAACAGAGCCTTTAAAGTGAACCTGTCAGGTCCAATATGCCCCGGACCACGAGCAGTTCTGTGCATATTGCTAATCCCTGCCTCTGTCCCTGTGTACACTAGCATAGATAAAGAGATCTCTAGAAAAAGCATTTCTAAAGATCTTTTATTTTATGCTAATGAGCATGGGGACTAGTCCCCTGGGCGTTGCTTCCCTTGCTATTCGCCTCCATTAGCATGTTAGTACGCCCCTGTGGGCATGCTATCATGCTAAGGAATGTGCAGCGTCACAGGATGATCTCACTCATCTCTTCACTGCCCGACACTCGATTTCGGCTCAGTGCGCATGACCCCGGAGTAAGGGAAGTGACATCATAGATTTTCACTCGGGCTCCTCCATAAGGGAAGTGACATCATAGATTTTCATTCGGGCTCCTCCATAAGGGAAGTGACATCATAGATTTTGACTCGGGCTCCTCCATAACGGAAGTGACATCATAGATTTTCATTCGGGCTCCTCCATAAGGGAAGTGACATCATAGATTTTCACTCGGCCTCCTCCATAAGGGAAGTGACATCATAGATTTTGACTCGGGCTCCTCCATAAGGGAAGTGACATCATAGATTTTCACTCGGGCTCCTCCATAAGGGAAGTGACATCATAGATTTTCACTCGGCCTCCTCCATAAGGGAAGTGACATCATAGATTTTGACTCGGGCTCCTCCATAAGGGAAGTGACATCATAGATTTTCACTCGGGCTCCTCTAGCTCTTTGGGAAGGTTTTTTTGTTAGTAATTAAGATAAATGATTTTAGTATATATATGATTACATTTTATTGATGCGTTACTTAATCTTGTACTTTTGTGTGTAACTAGGAAAAAAAAATACCCATGTTGATTTATTGACTGCACATACATGCTTTACCCACAGAATGGATGTTTCGTATAGAATTAGTAAAGTATCAAGTAATTTGCGGCATTTTCTTTTTCTAGATGAAGACAGTGGGAGAGATTCCCAAGCAGATGCCCTTTTACCTCTCTGCAATGAAGTGGAAGATAAGGAATTGCCTGAACATAGACAGGATAAAACGTTAGCATGTTCTGAATGTGGACGACATTTTCAAAAGAAGTCTCATCTTTCCAGGCACAAGTGCATTCACAAAGATATAATTACATTCTCATGCTTTGAATGTGGGAAATGTTTTCCCTATAAATCGCTTCTTGCTATACACGAGAGAGTTCACACAGGAGAGAAGCCATTTTCATGCTCAGAATGTGGGAAACGTTTTACTCAGAAAGCAAGCCTCGACATACATCAGAGAAATCATGCAGGGGAGAAGGAGTTTTCTTGCTTACATTGTGCAAAACAGTTTACTCGAAAATCAAAATTAGCTGATCATTTAAGAACGCACACAGGGGAGAAGCCATTCTCATGCTCAGAATGTGAAAAAAGGTTCACCCGAAAATCGTATTTGATTGATCATATAAGAACTCACACAGGGGAGAAGCCGTTTTCGTGTTCAAAATGTGGGAAATGTTTTAGCCAGAAAACAACTCTTACTCTACATCAAAGACATCACTCGGGGGAGAAGCCATACTCCTGTTCTGAAGGTGGTAACAATTTTGGACTTAATTCATCATGTCTAATGGAACATCTGGGAACTCACACGGCAGAGAGGCCATTTGCGTGTTCAGAATGTGAGAAAAAGTTTACTCAGAAATCAAGTCTTTTGGAACATGTAAAAATTCACACAGGGGAGAAGCCGTATACATGCACAGAATGTGATAAAAGTTTTAGGCACAAATCAAGTATTGTAAAGCATCTAAGAATGCACTCGGGGGAGAAGCCATTCTCTTGTTCGCAGTGTAAGAAATCTTTTGCTTATAGAAAAGGTTTTGTCTTGCATCAAAGAACTCACACGGGGGTGAAGCCATTTTGTTGCTCAAAATGTGGAAACTATTTTACCTATAAATCAAATCTTATTAGACATCAGAAAAGTCACCTGGAAGAGAAACATGTTTAATGTTCAGATTTGACAGAAATGGGGCAGCTGCTTGGCTAAAATGGAGAAAACCCATCAGATTTTGGGGATGATCTCATTGATGGCTTTTGTGTGTTAATAACTTGAATTGCCTTCCACAATGGTCACGGGGACAGTAAAATATCACTGCTTTTGTATTCTGCTCTTTAGCCATCTTTTGTGCCATTTTCCATTTTGTGTCCAATGGCATCTTTGAGCCTTGGGAACATTGCTGTACTAAAGTGGTAACAAGAAAGACACAGCAGGACTATTGAATTAATAACTTAAAGGGGTTGTCCACTACTTGGACAACGTTTTCTCGTTCCTCATGTTTGCCTTCATTAAAATAAAAAGCTTATACTCCTCTCTTGTGCCAGGGAGAGCTGTTCCGGTGTTGCCAATTGTTGTTTCCCTGTGCTCACACAAGGTGGTTACGTCTCGCAAGCCCCGTGCACAATCATTGCAGTGTTCACTGTGTCTAACACGTGATTGGATGTGAGACTTGCGTGACGTAGCAACCTCATGTGACTCCTGGGAGACTGACTGCCAGCACCACTGGAATAGAGGCTGCACGGCAGGTGGGTATAAGCTTTTTTTATTTTAATGGGGGATGAGAAGGGGTTGTCCTATTAGTGGAGACCCCATTTACTTACCACAATCGGTAGCAACCACCACACTTAGGTGGCTAGATGGTTGGAGGTAGTTATGGCTTTTCATGGCTGGCTGATAGTGTGGCGCCTCTGAGGCTCTGGTCACCTCAGGGTACTGCACCTCAAGATGCGGTATTCATCTCAGATAAGGGAGGGGGTTAATCACCGGTGTTCCACATTCACACACTACATACAGCTTAGGAGCCTTCACACAGGGTGGGATGGCTCAAGGCATGCTTGGGGCTGGGGGGAGGGGTAATCATAACGATCATTGCACTTTCCAGTCACTGAAGCCAGCCACCTGGGGGGGGGGGGCGGGTACCACTAGGGGTGGAAATAGGCCCAACACACATCAAAAACAAACCCTTCAGGACCATAGTTCTGGCAAGAAATCTCTGGAAAACTTGGACTTTACTGGGCCCGGGGCTTGGAGCGGGATCTCAGCCAGATTACCTAACTGTGGAGGGGAACACCCTAGAAATAGGACTCTCACTTCTCTCTAAAAACACCGGTGGTGGACCCTTACCGGATCTGGGATTGACCGGAGTCCATCACGGCAGTGACCAGTGTGACCGGGCTGGCAGCTGAAGTTGTGAGTAAACTACACCCTGAACCCACAGAGACTGTGTTGGCTCGTCCTTACCGGCAACGCCGCCCAGCGCTTAGGCGCCAACGGCCTTTACGTTTCCTCTTCATCCACCCACGGCGCGCTTTGCCTGTGGTGAGTGATACCATCCCGACTGCCTTAACACCTGCCCCAGAGAGGAATCCTGCAGCGGCGGCTACTCCTGGCCGCATACCACAGGTGGCGTCACGACAAACTCTCCCAAATACCTCGCTTCACCCAACATTTACTGTACGCCTCGGGCAACAGAACCGGGCAAGGCCACCCCGTGACAACGCTTGACCCGACCCGAAACGGCTCGGCGACGAGTAAGTTAACCACCTGTCCCATGGGGCACTACAATAGTCACTGACAGGTGAACACTAATCGATCTTGCATCTGAACACCAAGCCCGACTACAGGCTCTCCTGATCTGAGCTAACTGCTTTATACGACCTATTAAGCAATTAGCTCAGGATTTTGGGTCAAATTTCCAAATAATGCTTTGTTATAGCAAATGCACCAAAGCCTTTTAAAACTGATCAAATGATTGCATTGTGTGCTGCCCTCCAGGGAAATAAGAGTTAAACAAAAAGTTCACAGGTAACAAAACATTAATTTTATTTTTCAAAACTGTTAACTACAAAAAAAATTATTTCTGGTATCGCTGCACATTTATGTAAACCGCACCGTACACAAAACTCCCCCTCAACTTTGGCACTTAATGTTTTTTTCCTCTCCCTCTCCTGTCCATTACTAGGAAAACCCCTTCTAATTCCACGTTTTCCCCAGGTAATATAATAAAGCCTATACTCACCTACCATACAGGCGCCCTTCTAGCGGCGCTGCAGCTCGCGGTGCCGGGGTTTTTGGTGACACGGGGTCAGTGGGTGCTCTTGTCTGCTGGCTGCCGTTAGAAAGACCGCGTGGACCAGGGCTCATCCCCACTGAAAGTCCGAACTCTGTACCCGTGGGCAGAACATTACTCAGACAACACAGGGTGCGGGAACCACTATAATTAGACTTTATTGGATCCCAACAGTCAAAAGCATGAAACACAAAACCATGCAATAGAAAGTATAAACTCCGGCACACAAATAGTGAAAAATATGAATAAGTATCAGATAAATTCCAACATTAACATTTCGGCTCAGCCTGAGCTGTTATGATTCAGTGATCAAGGAGGATTAAAGGGGTAAAAACTAGAAAACGTAGAGAATCACCAGAGTAGTTGGAAACTCAGCTGACTGCAGACCTCTGACAACACAACTAGAAGTAGCTGTGGGACGAGCCTACAATAACCTGGTCGTCTCGACACAGCCGGAGAACTAATTGTTCCTAAAGAGAGAAAAACAAGTAAAGATAATCTGCCTCGGAGCAGTTCCCCAAAGATTATAGATAGCTCCCAAACATGTAAAGCTGGTGAGACAAGATGAAACACGGTACACAGGTAGAGAACAGATTCAGCAAAGATAAGGCCCAAACTATCTATATAGGAAAGGACAGAAAAGAGCACTGTCTGCATCCGCGCAAAACCCTAACAAAACACCAACACACCTGATATGAACAAACTGAAACCACACAATCTCTCCCCCACTATATCAGTACTCTGGTGTTACTGGAATCCAAGCAAAACACTAATATACAGGAAGGACTGAAATTATTACCAAGCATGACAAAACACAAATACATTGTAGAATATGGAGCTAGGTACACAGACATTCCCAGCAGGGAATAATCCAACTCCACCCAGGACTCCACACAAACAGAGACCAGGAACAAGCCTTAATACCACAGAAATAAAAATGACAAGAAAGTGGAAACAAACCAGCAAGAGGTACAAAGACAAAACTTATCTTCAAGGAGTTCAGGTGGAAACAGATGATAGGGCATGCTCCAGAATGTCCACAGCACCACAGGAGAAAACATTGATCACCGGCCCAGACCGAGAGAATACTACTCAGTTATATAGGCCCAGTCTGAGCAGCCTGATTTCCAATTATCATCAGCTGTCTGGCTTCTGTTAATCAGACTACTACCAGCACTGGCCACAAGAGGGAGCCTGTTGTGAATACGTTTTCCAGTTCGGAGCTCCCTCTTGTGGTCAGTGTTGGCAGTGCAGGGGATGTGTGGAATGGAAGCGACACACCTGGTGAGGACTGGCAATCAGGGTCTGACTGGGCTATTTAACTTAGTAGCTTCTCTTGTTACTTGCCGGTGGTCAATTGCTCCTGTGTGTCCAGGACATTCTGCAACCAGCTCTGCTCACTTCCAGAACTTCCCTCAGATAAGTGGTCTTGTACCTCTGTTATTTGTTTACCACCTTTTGTTGTTGTTCTGCCTTGATACTATGCATGATTCCTAATTTGTCTTTGTGGAGTTGTGATGGAATGGATCATTCCCTGATGGGAGTGTCTGTATACTTAGCTCCATGATTCTGCAAGATTTGTGTTTTGTCATGCTTGGTATTATTCAGTCCCTCATCTGTATTAGTGTTTTTTGGATCCCAGTAACATGTGAGTGCTGGTACAGTGGGGGAGAGGTTTAGTAACCTCAGGATTTTTCCATATCAGAAGTGCTGGTATTTATTAGAGTTTTTACGGTTGCAGACAGTGCTCCGTCCTGTCCTTTTCTATAAAGATAGTTTGGGCCTCACCTTTGCTGAAATCTGTCCTTTCTGGCTTTGTATTGTGTTTTTCTATATCACCGTAGCCTTTACATGTGGGGGGCTATCTATCTATCTTTGGGGACTACTCCGAGGCAGATTAGCTTTCCTATATTTCTATCTGTGAGATTATTTAGTTCTCCGGCTTTGTCGAGGCGTCTAGGTCATCGTAGGCACGCCCCATGGCTACTGTTAGTTGTGTGTCAGGATTAGGTCTGCAATCCGTTAAGTTTTCAGCCACTCTGTTACCTTTTGGGATTCCGCATTGTTTGATCCTCCCCGGTCCCTGAATCATAACAGGAGCCCCAAACCGGAACCCAGTCCAAATGTGTTCACAACACTGAGCTTTATTCATGGAATATTATCTACATAAAATAAAAACCGTTGAACATATGGAATGAATAAACACAAGTATGTAAGTAGAAAATATGAAAAATAATAATGAAAATGTATAAACATGTACAAAGTCATGGGGGAATCTCATCAAAGATGAAGAACCTGTGTATTAAATAATAAAATCAATGTAAACAAGTACAGTCATTACAGAGAACTAAACATAGAGAAGAGACAACATACCACAGTGATGGTAGTAACATGTCAATTGGCAAAATTGCCGCCAAAAGATGGCTGTCCCAATGCCTGAGGTAAGGTAAAAATGTGTCATACCCGACTTATAAACACAGAAAAGGAAAACAGCCCAAAGAAAATAACATAATATGGAAAGGGAGCGAGGCATTACCCCTCCAGAGGGTCGAGCAACTAAAACAGAGCTTGACTATACAGACCATATAAATATATACATCAGTCTGACAGGGGAATATACATCAGTCTGACAGGGGTATATACATCAGTCTGACAGGGGTATATACATCAGTCTGACAGGGGTATATACATCAGTCTGACAGGGGTATATACATCAGTCTGACAGGGGTATATACATCAGTCTGACAGGGGTATATACATCAGTCTGACAGGGGTATATACATCAGTCTGACAGGGGTATATACATCAGTCTGACAGGGGAATATACATCAGTCTGACAGGGGTATATACATCAGTCTGACAGGGGTATATACATCAGTCTGACAGGGGTATATACATCAGTCTGACGGGTATATACATCAGTCTGACAGGGGTATATACATTAGTCTGACAGGAGTATATACATTTGTCTGACAGGGGTATATACATTAGTCTGACAGGGGTATATACATCAGTCTGACAGGGGTATATACATTAGTCTGACAGGGGTATATACATTAGTCTGACAGGAGTATATACATCAGTCTGACAGGGGAATATACATCAGTCTGACAGGGGTATATGCATCAGTCTGACAGGGGTATATACATCAGTCTGAAAGGGAATATACATCAGTCTGACAGGGGTATATACATTAGTCTGACAGGAGTATATACATCAGTCTGATAGGGGTATATACATCAGTCTGACAGGAGTATATACATCAGTCTGACAGGAGTATATACATCAGTCTGACAGGGGTATATACATCAGTCTGACAGGGGTATATACATCAGTCTGACAGGGGTATATACATCAGTCTGACAGGGGTATATACATCAGTCTGACAGGGGTATATACATCAGTCTGACAGGGGTATATACATCAGTCTGACAGGGGAATATACATCAGTCTGACAGGGGTATATACATCAGTCTGACAGGGGAATATACATCAGTCTGACGGGTATATACATCAGTCTGACAGGGGTATATACATCAGTCTGACAGGGGAATATACATCAGTCTGACGGGTATATACATCAGTCTGACAGGGGAATATACATCAGTCTGACGGGTATATACATCAGTCTGACAGGGGTATATACATCAGTCTGACAGAGGTATATACATCAGTCTGACAGGGGTATATACATCAGTCTGACGGGTATATACATCAGTCTGACAGGGGTATATACATCAGTCTGACAGGGGTATATACGTCAGTCTGACAGGGGTATATACGTCAGTCTGACAGGGGAATATACATCAGTCTGACAGGGGTATATACATCAGTCTGACAGGGGTATATACATCAGTCTGACAGGGGTATTTACATCAGTCTGACAGGGGTATATACATCAGTCTGACAGGAATATACATCAGTCTGACAGGGGAATATACATCAGTCTGACAGGGGTATATACATCAGTCTGACAGGGGTATATACATCAGTCTGACAGGGGTATATACATCAGTCTGACAGGGGTATATACATTAGTCTGACAGGGGTATATACATCAGTCTGACAGGGGTATATACATCAGTCTGACATGGGTATATACATTAGTCTGACAGGGGTATATACATTAGTCTGACAGGGGTATATACATCAGTCTGACAGGGGAATATACATCAGTCTGACGGGAATATACATCAGTCTGACGGGAATATACATCAGTCTGACAGGGGTATATACATCAGTCTGACAGGGGTATATAAATCAGTCTGACAGGGGTATATACATCAGTCTGACAGGGGAATATACATCAGTCTGACAGGGGTATATAAATCAGTCTGACAGGGGTATATACATCAGTCTGACAGGGGAATATACATCAGTCTGACAGGGGTATATACATCAGTCTGACAGGGGAATATACATCAGTCTGACAGGGGTATATACATCAGTCTGACAGGGGTATATACATCAGTCTGACAGGGGTATATACATCAGTCTGACAGGGGTATATACATCAGTCTGACAGGGGTATATACATCAGTCTGACAGGGGTATATACATCAGTCTGACAGGGGAATATACATCAGTCTGACAGGGGAATATACATCAGTCTGACGGGTATATACGTCAGTCTGATAGGGGTATATACATCAGTCTGACAGGGGTATATACATCAGTCTGACAGGAGTATATACATCAGTCTGACAGGGGAATATACATCAGTCTGACAGGGGAATATACATCAGTCTGACGGGTATATACATCAGTCTGACAGGGGAATATACATCAGTCTGATGGGTATATACATCAGTCTGACAGGGGAATATACATCAGTCTGACGGGTATATACATCAGTCTGACAGGAGTATATACATCAGTCTGACGGGTATATACATCAGTCTGACAGGGGAATATACATCAGTCTGACGGGTATATACATCAGTCTGACAGGAGTATATACATCAGTCTGACAGGGGTATATACATCAGTCTGACAGGGGAATATACATCAGTCTGACGGGTATATACATCAGTCTGACAGGGGAATATACATCAGTCTGACGGGTATATACATCAGTCTGACAGGGGTATATACATCAGTCTGACGGGAATATACATCAGTCTGACAGGGGTATATACTTCAGTCTGACGGGTATATACATTAGTCTGACAGGAGTATATACATTAGTCTGACAGGAGTATATACATCAGTCTGACAGGGGTATATACATCAGTCTGACAGGGGAATATACATCAGTCTGACAGGGGAATATACATCAGTCTGATAGGGGTATATACATCAGTCTGACAGGAGTATATACATCAGTCTGATAGGGGTATATACATCAGTCTGACAGGGGTATATACATCAGTCTGATAGGGGTATATACATCAGTCTGACAGGAGTATATACATCAGTCTGACAGGGGAATATACATCAGTCTGACAGGGGTATATACATCAGTCTGACAGGGGTATATACATCAGTCTGACAGGGGTATATACATCAGTCTGACAGGGGAATATACATCAGTCTGACAGGGGTATATACATCAGTCTGACAGGGGAATATACATCAGTCTGACGGGTATATACATCAGTCTGACAGGGGTATATACATCACTCTGACAGGGGTATATACATCACTCTGACAGGGGTATATACATCAGTCTGACAGGGGTATATACATCAGTCTGACAGGGGAATATACATCAGTCTGACGGGAATATACATCAGTCTGACAGGGGTATATACATCAGTCTGACGGGAATATACATCAGTCTGACAGGGGTATATACATCACTCTGACAGGGGTATATACATCAGTCTGACGGGAATATACATCAGTCTGACAGGGGTATATACATCAGTCTGACGGGAATATACATCAGTCTGACAGGGGAATATACATCAGACTGACAGGGGTATATACATCAGTCTGACAGGGGTATATACATCAGTCTGACAGGGGTATATACATCAGTCTGACAGGGGTATATACATCAGTCTGACAGGGGAATATACATCAGTCTGACAGGGGTATATACATCAGTCTGACAGGGGTATATACATCAGTCTGACAGGGGTATATACATCAGTCTGACAGGGGTATGTACATCAGTCTGACAGGGGTATATACATCAGTCTGACAGGGGTATATACATCAGTCTGACAAGGGAATATACATCAGTCTGACAGGGGAATATACATCAGTCTGACAGGGGTATATACATCAGTCTGACGGGTATATACATCAGTCTGACAGGGGTATATACATTAGTTTGACAGGAGTATATACATTTGTCTGACAGGGGTATATACATTAGTCTGACAGGGGTATATACATCAGTCTGACAGGGGTATATACATTAGTCTGACAGGGGTATATACTTCAGTTTGACAGGGGTATATACATCAGTCTGACAGGAGTATATACATCAGTCTGACAGGGGTATATACATCAGTCTGAAAGGGAATATACATCAGTCTGACAGGGGTATATACATTAGTCTGACAGGAGTATATACATCAGTCTGATAGGGGTATATACATCAGTCTGACAGGAGTATATACATCAGTCTGACAGGAGTATATACATCAGTCTGACAGGGGTATATACATCAGTCTGACAGGGGTATATACATCAGTCTGACAGGGGTATATACATCAGTCTGACAGGGGTATATAGATCAGTCTGACAGGGGTATATACATCAGTCTGACAGGGGTATATACATCAGTCTGACAGGGGTATACACATCAGTCTGACAGGGGTATACACATCAGTCTGACAGGGGTATATACATCAGTCTGACAGGGGTATATACATCAGTCTGACAGGGGTATATACATCAGTCTGACAGGGGAATATACATCAGTCTGACGGGAATATACATCAGTCTGACAGGGGTATATACATCAGTCTGACGGGAATATACATCAGTCTGACAGGGGAATATACATCAGTCTGACGGGAATATACATCAGTCTGACAGGAATATACATCAGTCTGACAGGGGTATATACATCAGTCTGACAGGGGTATATACATCAGTCTGACAGGGGTATATACATCAGTCTGACAGGGGAATATACATCAGTCTGACAGGGGTATATACATCAGTCTGACAGGGGTATATACATCAGTCTGACAGGGGTATATACATTAGTCTGACAGGGGTATATACATCAGTCTGACAGGGGTATATACATCAGTCTGACAGGGGAATATACATCAGTCTGACAGGGGTATATACATCAGTCTGACAGGGGTATATACATCAGTCTGACAGGGGAATATACATCAGTCTGACAGGGGTATATACATCAGTCTGAAAGGGGTATATACATCAGTCTGACAGGGGTATATACATCAGTCTGACAGGGGTATATACATCAGTCTGACAGGGGAATATACATCAGTCTGACAGGGGTATATACATCAGTCTGAAAGGGGTATATACATCAGTCTGACAGGGGTATATACATCAGTCTGACAGGGGTATATACATCAGTCTGACAGGGGTATATACATCAGTCTGACAGGGGTACATACATCAGTCTGACGGGAATATACATCAGTCTGACAGGGGAATATACATCAGTCTGACGGGAATATACATCAGTCTGACAGGGGAATATACATCAGTCTGACGGGAATATACATCAGTCTGACGGGTATATACATCAGTCTGACAGGGGTATATACATCAGTCTGACAGGAGTATATACATCAGTCTGACAGGGGTATATACATCAGTCTGACAGGGGTATATACATCAGTCTGACAGGGGTATATACATCAGTCTGACAGGGGAATATACATCAGTCTGACAGGGGTATATACATCAGTCTGACAGGGGTATATACATCAGTCTGACAGGGGTATATACATCAGTCTGACAGGGGTATATACATTAGTCTGACAGGGGTATATACATCAGTCTGACAGGGGTATATACATCAGTCTGACAGGGGAATATACATCAGTCTGACAGGGGTATATACATCAGTCTGACAGGGGTATATACATCAGTCTGACAGGGGTATATACATTAGTCTGACAGGGGTATATACATCAGTCTGACAGGGGAATATACATCAGTCTGACAGGGGTATATACATCAGTCTGAAAGGGGTATATACATCAGTCTGACAGGGGTATATACATCAGTCTGACAGGGGTATATACATCAGTCTGACAGGGGTATATACATCAGTCTGACAGGGGTACATACATCAGTCTGACAGGGGTATATACATCAGTCTGACAGGGGTATATACATCAGTCTGACAGGGGTATATACATTAGTCTGACAGGAGTATATACATTTGTCTGACAGGGGTATATACATTAGTCTGACAGGGGTATATACATCAGTCTGACAGGGGTATATACATCAGTCTGACAGGGGAATATACATCAGTCTGACAGGGGAATATACATCAGTCTGACAGGGGTATATACATCAGTCTGACGGGTATATACATCAGTCTGACAGGGGTATATACATCAGTCTGACAGGGGTATATACATCAGTCTGAAAGGGAATATACATCAGTCTGACAGGGGTATATACATTAGTCTGACAGGAGTATATACATCAGTTTGATAGGGGTATATACATCAGTCTGATGGGTATATACATCAGTCTGACAGGGGTATATACATCAGTCTGACAGGGGTATATACATCAGTCTGACAGGGGTATATACATCAGTCTGACAGGGGTATATACATCAGTCTGACAGGGATATATACATCAGTCTGACAGGGATATATACATTAGTTTGACAGGAATATATACATTTGTCTGACAGGGGTATATACATTAGTCTGACAGGGGTATATACATCAGTCTGACAGGGGTATATACATTAGTCTGACAGGGGTATATACTTCAGTCTGACGGGTATATACATTAGTCTGACAGGAGTATATACATCAGTCTGATAGGGGTATATACATCAGTCTGATGGGTATATACATCAGTCTGACAGGAGTATATACATCAGTCTGACAGGGGTATATACATTAGTCTGACAGGAGTATATACATCAGTCTGACAGGGGAATCTACATCAGTCTGACAGGGGTATATACATCAGTCTGACAGGGGTATATACATCAGTCTGACAAGAGTATATACATCAGTCTGACAGGGGTATATACATCAGTCTGACAGGGGTATATACATCAGTCTGACAGGGGTATATACATCAGTCTGACAGGGGTATATACATCAGTCTGACAGGGGTATATACATCAGTCTGACAGGGGTATATACATCAGTCTGACAGGGGAATATACATCAGTCTGACGGGTATATACATCAGTCTGACAGGGGAATATACATCAGTCTGACGGGTATATACATCAGTCTGACAGGGGTATATACATCAGTCTGACAGGGGTATATACATCAGTCTGACAGGGGAATATACATCAGTCTGACAGGGGAATATACATCAGTCTGACGGTATAGACATCACTCTGACAGGGGTATATACATCACTCTGACAGGGGTATATACATCACTCTGACAGGGGTATATACATCAGTCTGACAGGGGTATATACATCAGTCTGACAGGGGAATATACATCAGTCTGACGGGAATATACATCAGTCTGACAGGGGTATATACATCAGTCTGACAGGGGTATATACATCAGTCTGACAGGGGTATATACATCAGTCTGACAGGGGTATATACATCAGTCTGACAGGGGAATATAAATCAGTCTGACAGGGGTATATACATCAGTCTGACAGGGGTATATACATCAGTCTGACGGGAATATACATCAGTCTGACAGGGGAATATAAATCAGTCTGACAGGGGTATATACATCAGTCTGACAGGGGTATATACATCAGTCTGACAGGGGTATATACATCAGTCTGACAGGGGAATATACATCAGTCTGACAGGGGAATATACATCAGTCTGACAGGGGTATATACATCAGTATGACAGGGGTATATACATCAGTCTGACAGGGGTATATACATCAGTCTGACAGGGGAATATACATCAGTCTGACAGGGGTATATACATCAGTCTGACGGGTATATACATCAGTCTGACAGGGGTATATACATTAGTTTGACAGGAGTATATACATTTGTCTGACAGGGGTATATACATTAGTCTGACAGGGGTATATACATCAGTCTGACAGGGGTATATACATCAGTCTGACAGGGGTATATACATCAGTCTGACAGGGGTATATACATCAGTTTGATAGGGGTATATACATCAGTCTGACAGGGGTATATACATCAGTCTGACAGGGGAATATACATCAGTCTGACAGGGGTATATACATCAGTCTGACAGGGGTATATACATCAGTCTGACAGGGGAATATACATCAGTCTGACGGGTATATACATCAGTCTGACAGGGGTATATACATCAGTCTGACAGGGGTATATACATCAGTCTGACAGGGGTATATACATCAGTCTGACAGGGGTATATAAATCAGTCTGACAGGGGTATATACATCAGTCTGACAGGGGTATATACATCAATCTGATGGGAATATACATCAGTCTGACGGGAATATACATCAGTCTGACGGGAATATACATCAGTCTGACGGGAATATACATCAGTCTGACAGGGGTATATACATCAGTCTGACAGGGGAATATACATCAGTCTGACAGGAATATACATCAGTCTGACAGGGGTATATACAACAGTCTGACAGGGGAATATACATCAGTCTGACAGGGGTATATACATCAGTCTGACAGGGGAATATACATCAGTCTGACGGGTATATACATCAGTCTGACAGGGGTATATACATCAGTCTGACAGGGGTATATACATCAGTCTGACAGGGGTATATACATCAGTCTGACAGGGGTATATACATTAGTCTGACAGGGGTATATACATTAGTCTGACAGGGGTATATACATCAGTCTGACAGGGGTATATACATTAGTCTGACAGGGGTATATACTTCAGTCTGACAGGGGTATATACATTAGTCTGACAGGGGTATATACATCAGTCTGACAGGGGTATATACATTAGTCTGACAGGAGTATATACATCAGTCTGATAGGGGTATATACATCAGTCTGATGGGTATATACATCAGTCTGACAGGAGTATATACATTAGTCTGACAGGAGTATATACATCAGTCTGACAGGGGAATATACATCAGTCTGACAGGGGTATATACATCAGTCTGATAGGGGTATATACATCAGTCTGACGGGTATATACATCAGTCTGATAGGGGTATATACATCAGTTTGACAGGAGTATATACATCAGTCTGACAGGGGTATATACATTAGTCTGACAGGAGTATATACATCAGTCTGACAGGGGTATATACATCAGTCTGATAGGGGTATATACATCAGTCTGACAGGGGTATATACATCAGTCTGACAGGGGTATATACATCAGTCTGACAGTGGTATATACATCAGTCTGACAGGGGTATATACATCAGTCTGACAGGGGTATATACATCAGTCTGACAGGGGTATATACATCAGTCTGACAGGGGTATATACATCAGTCTGATAGGGGTATATACATCAGTCTGACAGGGGTATATACATCAGTCTGACAGGAGTATATACATCAGTCTGACAGGGGTATATACATCAGTCTGACAGGGGTATATACATCAGTCTGACAGGGGTATATACATCAGTCTGACAGGGGTATATACATCAGTCTGACAGGGGTATATACATCAGTCTGACAGGAGTATATGCATCAGTCTGACAGGGGTATATACATCAGTCTGACAGGGGTATATACATCAGTCTGACAGGAGTATATACATCAGTCTGACAGGGGTATATACATCAGTCTGACAGGGGAATATACATCAGTCTGACAGGGGTATATACATCAGTCTGACAGGGGTATATACATCAGTCTGACAGGGGTATATACATCAGTCTGACAGGGGTATATACATCAGTCTGACAGGAGTATATACATCAGTCTGACAGGGGTATATACATCAGTCTGACAGGGGTATATACATCAGTCTGACAGGAGTATATGCATCAGTCTGACAGGGGTATATGCATCAGTCTGACAGGGGTATATGCATCAGTCTGACAGGAGTATATGCATCAGTCTGACGGGTATATACATCAGTCTGACAGGGGTATATACATCAGTCTGACAGGGGTATATACATCAGTCTGACAGGGGTATATACATCAGTCTGACAGGGGTATATACATTAGTCTGACAGGGGTATATACATTAGTTTGACAGGAGTATATACATTAGTCTGACAGGGGTATATACATTAGTCTGACAGGGGTATATACATTAGTCTGACAGGGGTATATACATCAGTCTGACAGGGGTATATACTTCAGTCTGACGGGTATATACATTAGTCTGACAGGAGTATATACATCAGTCTGATAGGGGTATATACATCAGTCTTATGGGTATATACATCAGTCTGACAGGAGTATATACATCAGTCTGACAGGGGTATATACATTAGTCTGACAGGAGTATATACATCAGTCTGACAGGGGAATATACATCAGTCTGACAGGGGTATATACATCAGTCTGATAGGGGTATATACATCAGTCTGACGGGTATATACATCAGTCTGATAGGGGTATATACATCAGTCTGACAGGAGTATATACATCAGTCTGACAGGGGTATATACATTAGTCTGACAGGAGTATATACATCAGTCTGACAGGGGTATATACATCAGTCTGATAGGGGTATATACATCAGTCTGACAGGGGTATATACATCAGTCTGACAGGGGTATATACATCAGTCTGACAGTGGTATATACATCAGTCTGACAGGGGTATATACATCAGTCTGACAGGGGTATATACATCAGTCTGACAGGGGTATATACATCAGTCTGACAGGGGTATATACATCAGTCTGACAGGGGTATATACATCAGTCTGATAGGGGTATATACATCAGTCTGACAGGGGTATATACATCAGTCTGACAGGAGTATATACATCAGTCTGACAGGGGTATATACATCAGTCTGACAGGGGTATATACATCAGTCTGACAGGGGTATATACATCAGTCTGACAGGGGTATATACATCAGTCTGACAGGGGTATATACATCAGTCTGACAGGAGTATATGCATCAGTCTGACAGGGGTATATACATCAGTCTGACAGGGGTATATACATCAGTCTGACAGGGGTATATACATCAGTCTGATAGGGGTATATACATCAGTCTGACAGGGGTATATACATCAGTCTGACAGGAGTATATACATCAGTCTGACAGGGGTATATACATCAGTCTGACAGGGGTATATACATCAGTCTGATAGGGGTATATACATCAGTCTGACAGGGGTATATACATCAGTCTGACAGGAGTATATACATCAGTCTGACAGGGGTATATACATCAGTCTGACAGGGGTATATACATCAGTCTGACAGGGGTATATGCATCAGTCTGACAGGGGTATATGCATCAGTCTGACAGGGGTATATACATCAGTCTGACAGGAGTATATGCATCAGTCTGACGGGTATATACATCAGTCTGACAGGGGTATATACATCAGTCTGACAGGGGTATATACATCAGTCTGACAGGAGTATATGCATCAGTCTGACGGGTATATACATCAGTCTGACAGGGGTATATACATCAGTCTGACAGGGGTATATACATCAGTCTGACAGGAGTATATGCATCAGTCTGACGGGAATATACATCAGTCTGACAGGGGTATATACATCAGTCTGACAGGGGTATATACATTAGTCTGACAGGGGTATATACATCAGTCTGATAGGGGTATATACATCAGTCTGACAGGGGTATATACATCAGTCTGACAGGGGTATATACATTAGTCTGACAGGGGTATATACATCAGTCTGATAGGGGTATATACATCAGTCTGACAGGGGTATATACATCAGTCTGACAGGGGTATATACATCAGTCTGACAGGGGTATATACATCAGTCTGACAGGGGTATATACATCAGTCTGACAGGGGTATATATTTTGCCCATAAAAATATTCATATCAGGTGTCAGGAACATACAAATATCAGAGATATATATGAGAAGTACAATGGTCGGGTGGTATAGTAGCCCTTTTGGTGGTTGGGTGGTATAGTAGCCCTTTTGGTGGGTGGGTGGTATAGTAGCCCTTTTGGTGGGTGGGTGGTATAGTAGCCCTTTTGGTGGGTGGGTGGTATAGTAGCCCTTTTGGTGGGTGGGTGGTATAGTAGCCCTTTTGGTGGGTGGGTGGTATAGTAGCCCTTTTGGTGGGTGGGTGGTATAGTAGCCCTTTTGGTGGTTGAATGGTATAGTAGCCCTTTTGGTGGGTGGTATAGTAGCCCTTTTGGTGGGTGGGTGGTATAGTAGCCCTTTTGGTGAGTGGGTGGTATAGTAGCCCTTTTGGTGGGTGGGTGGTATAGTAGCCCTTTTGGTGAGTGGGTGGTATAGTAGCCCTTTTGGTGAGTGGGTGGTATAGTAGCCCTTTTGGTGGGTGGGTGGTATAGTAGCCCTTTTGGTGGGTGGGTGGTATACTAGCCCTTTTGGTGGGTGGGTGGTATAGTAGCCCTTTTGGTGAGTGGGTGGTATAGTAGCCCTTTTGGTGGTTGAATGGTATAGTAGCCCTTTTGGTGGGTGGTATAGTAGCCCTTTTGGTGGGTGGGTGGTATAGTAGCCCTTTTGGTGAGTGGGTGGTATAATAGCCCTTTTGGTGAGTGGGTGGTATAGTAGCCCTTTTGGTGGTTGGGTGGTATAGTAGCCCTTTTGGTGGGTGGGTGGTATAGTAGCCCTTTTGGTGGGTGGGTGGTATAGTAGCCCTTTTGGTGGGTGGGTGGTATAGTAGCCCTTTTGGTGGGTGGGTGGTATAGTAGCCCTTTTGGTGGGTGGGTGGTATAGTAGCCCTTTTGGTGGGTGGGTGGTATAGTAGCCCTTTTGGTGGGTGGGTGGTATAGTAGCCCTTTTGGTGGGTGGGTGGTATAGTAGCCCTTTTGGTGGGTGGGTGGTATAGTAGCCCTTTTGGTGGGTGGGTGGTATAGTAGCCCTTTTGGTGGGTGGGTGGTATAGTAGCCCTTTTGGTGGGTGGGTGGTATAGTAGCCCTTTTGGTGGGTGGGTGGTATAGTAGCCCTTTTGGTGAGTGGGTGGTATAGTAGCCCTTTTGTACAAGCAGCATGAGTGAGCACATTGGACTGCTACGTACCAACGTCTGGGAGAGGAGGAAAGGGATTGTGCCCAGCTAATTATAAAGTGTAGCCTGTGAAATCAATGACCAGAGTCAATTTGTGCAGGAGGAATAACAGAAACCGGAATTATAAGGTGAAACGACAGATGCAGCGTTACAGTTTACCTGCTAGATTGTGATAGAGGAAAGCGGGAGTGCAGCCGCGCTGTCACCACATCAGAGTGTATTGATAATTTATGTCTTTATTCTTCCATGCACAGGTCAACGCGTTTCAGGAGTCACAGGTCCCTTCATCAGGACAACAAGCAAGAAAAACATAAATGAGCAAGCTTGTTGTCTTTATGAAGGGAGCGGTGACTCCTGAAACGCATTGACCTGTGCATGAAAGAACAAATACATAAATCATCAATACATTCTGATGTGGTGACAGCGCGGCTGAACTCCCGCTTTCCTTTATCACTCCATCCACGGCGGCAGCTATAGGCATAGAAGTGGTGTCTAGGTATAGTAAAGTAGCCATGCGCTACGCAATGAAACCACCTAAAGCGCCACCTGGTGGAAAACAACGGAGTTAGCATTTTTATCTTGAAAACAGAACGAGATAGAGAAAAAAAGTGAATCAAAAAGTTGTAGATCATCATCAATTCAATACGAATCAACACCTTGCATACAGAAATGCTATGATATGAAACCCATGACCCCCCCCAAAACATTGAATGCTGGTCACGAATATGGCGCTCATGTAACTTTGATGTTCAAAGTGGCCCCCGTCAGCTGCAATGCACATCTGGCCTCTGCACAGCATACTGTATCTTGCTGCACGTTGTGCAATATGGCAGGTGACACGTCTGCACAAGCATCTGTGATACGTGGTGGTAGGTCCTGCAATGTTGGGGGAGGGGTCGCATACACCTGCTGTTTGATGTGACCTCACAGAAAGAAGTCCAGTGGGGTCAGGTCAGGTGAGCGGAGGCCACTACATACAGCCACCATACCCAATGACTTGTAGGAAGGTCTCCATGAGGTATCGCTTCACGTCCGCAGCCTTGTGAGGTTTACACGTTCTAATCATAGCATTTCTGTGCAAGGTGTGGATTCGTATTGAATTGATGAGGCCCTACAACTTTGTAATTCACTTTTTTTCTCTATCTCGTTCCGTTTTCGAAATAAAAATGCTAACTCCGTTGTTTTCCACCAGGTGGCGCTATAGGTGGTTTCATTGCGTAGCGCATGGCTACTTTACTATACCTAGACCCACTTCTATGCCTATAACTGCCGCCGTTTTCAAGTTAATGGCGGTGGACACATGGTATACTGTATAAGAACCAATTATGGAAGGAGTCAATAAAAAAACTCATATTCCCTGATAAGTCCCTAGGGTTCTAATGTCTGCAATGTATGAATCCAATATGCTTCACACTCCCTTAATTTCTGGATCCTATTACCGCCTCTGCATGTTTTTGGGACATGTTCTATTGTGAAGGTAGCCTTGGCTATAAATTGTTTGTTCAAACGTAATAAGAATATCTGTGTATGTAAATAATTAAAATATAGATGTAGTAGCATAATTATCTGTGTCTATATGACAATTGCACAGATGCCATATGATTCTAAACTGTATATACAAGAAAGAGTTAACCAAGGTACAAATGAACAAGGGAGATATTCATTAAGTTAATTGGGAGCCTTATCAGTGGTTTCACACACAGAAAGAAGGAATAATGAGCAGAGAGGTATTTTATAACATGCTGGGAAAAACTGGGGAGTTGAATACTCCCTACTCTAGTTTCAAGGTCAATGTTGCATTCTGTATAATTGAGTCTTTTCCAATACACGAGTCCAGTCTATGACATTGGCTCATACAGAAAACACGTCTTGTGTGATCATTGTCTGATTCATTAATATCTGCGCAGATATATAGGTAATACGGCACCGGCCTCTGATACCCTGAACGAAGAGACCATTAGCTATCTTTACCTAAATTTCTCCCTTGACACTATGACCTGGAATTTGAGTTGTGTGATGGAGTGGCCTTCCTTGATGAAATGAGAAGGTATGGGGAGGAGAGTGCGCTTACATCGGATAGTCCATTTATGTTGACCAATTTGGTCCCGGAAATGCTGAGTGGTCTCACCCATATATCCGAGACTGCAGGGACATTTGACAAAATAGACCACGAATGATTAATTACACACAAAATATTTACGTATTCTATACTGTTTCCCTGTACATGAGTGAAAGAAAAATTCACCCTTGGTCACATTGGAGCACTGTGTACAAGTAAGGCAGGGGAATGTGCCCTCGCGAGCAGTAGAAAGGACGCTCTGTCTCAATTTAGGTTTGATAGTGCCAATTTCCGCATTCAAAAGGTGGTCCCTAAGATTTTGTGGTCACTTGTGGCAGAATAGTGGAGAGTTTGAAAATTCGGGGATAGACGGATAGGCTGAGTGTAATGGAGTCAACAATAATTGTGGTCAATCTAAGAGAAGGACACTCCCGTTACATATGCAGCAACGATTTAAAAAAAAAATATATATAGGGTAATTTTTCAAAAAAGGAGCAAAAAAATCCGAAATATTAAAATATTAAATTTTGATTGATTGAAGATAAATTCAAAACATGCTTAAAAAAAAAGGTTAAACGAGATGGATACAGCAAAGAATGAGGGCGCAGCAGCATAAACAAAACTGCACATAATAGTATCCAGAATACCATGAAAAAAAGCGACTAGTGCGTAAATTCCATCCAAGTCTAATTACCCCCACATCAATACCTTTTACTACGGTGTAAAGGCAATACTTATAAAGTGTCTTAGTGCATCAAATTGCACATGACCCTTATAGAATAAATAATTGATATGTACAAAAATAGATTAATATATACATCCATGTGGGCATAATAGTACATAGAGTATAATAGAAAAACACAATTCGTCACAAAAAACGTAGATTGTTATATGTGCTGTGCAAATAGCCCAGTAGAATTATGCTGTGGATGTATTACCAACCTCTACCAATAGATGGAGCTGTTCCCAAAAAGACATAGTGCTAGGTGTTGTAATGACGAACGTAAATCATACCGCATTAGACATAAATCGAGTCCACAACAAAATACACGTTGGTTACCTGGGTAAAATACAATGTGTACCGCTGTCCTCACACCGCATATGTCCCCCTCATGGTATATATATATATATATATATATCCCCATCCTGGCCCCTCTTGGTGTATACATATATATATCCCCATCCTTGTATTTATGTCACCAACCTGGGATCCTCCTGGTATATTTTTCTCCAACTTGTGCCCCTCCTGTTATACATGTTCTCCCTTTGGCCCCCTGATTTTTTTTTCTGATTTTATATATATATATATATATATATATATATATATATATATATATATATATATATATATATATATATAATCTATGTCCCCATCCTGGGCCCCTTCTGGTATTGTCAAGGTCGGAAATTTTGTGAAAACCACAAATAGGGTTTTTCAGGGTCACAGAGTCAGAGTCCAAATCGATCTGCGCAGATGTATGTATGAGGAAAATAAACACAAAGAGACGTGTCTTTATTCGGGAGAAGCTCAATGATTTTCTGATCCGTATATTGTAAAATACACATAGTTATTCACTTCAACATTATCCCTGATTGGTCAGAGGTAACCAGCAATGTTCATATAGTACGTCATCAACCTGTTTCTTGCTTCCTAATACCAGCTTACACCAGCTACTGAATACTTCTTTCTTAACACATTGCTGAGCAAGAACAAGGAGTCAACCTCCCACATCTCACATCCCACATGGTGAGAACTGATTACAGATTCTCTTAGTATATTCTAAATAGCTCTTTGTTCATTGTTCATTTTGGCTTGATTATCTAGTTAACACATTCCAGTACACACATCTAGAATCATATTCTAAAGCTTCTATGCAATTGCCATATAGACACACAGATAATTATGCAACAACATCTATACTTTGATTATTTACACACACAGATAATCTTATTACATCTGGACAGAAGACCTATAGCCCAGGTCTACTCTCACAGTATACATGTACCAATCCTAATATATTATATATTAATCTTTTCATTTTCACAGCTCAACGTTCTAAAATTCTGTAAGTCCCCCGGGGGTCCAAGGTGCTCATCTAGATAAATTCCATTAGGGGTCACATGTGGGGGAGCTCCACTGTTGAGGCACATCAAGGGGTCTCCAAACGCAATATTGTGTCCACTAATGATTCGGCCAATTTTGTGGTCCAAAAGTCAAATTGCGCTCCTTCCCTTCTGAGCCCAGCCGTGTGCCCAAACAGTAGATTTTGATAGCAATCCATTGTTTTGCTATTTTCACTATTTCTCATTTTCAGAAAATAAATACAAAATGTATTGCTTAGAAATTCAGAGATGTTGTCAGTAGTTTATAGAATAAAACAACAATTTACATTTTACTCAAAAACACAGAGAAAAATTAAAAATTTTGCAGTGGTCTCTTAATTTTTGCCAGAGCTGTATGTACCAGGAGAGGCCCAGGAAGGGGGCATATTTCTCAGGAAAGGAATGTATATACCAGGATGGGGTTTATATGTGTGTGTGTGTGTATATATATATACAGTTAGGTCCAGAAATATTTGGACAGTGACACAAGTTTTGTTATTTTAGCTGTTTACAAAAACATGTTCAGAAATAGTGCACACTCCCAGCTGCAATATGAGAGTTTTCACATCCAAATCGGAGAAAGGGTTTAGGAATCATAGCTCTGTAATGCATAGCCTCCTCTTTTCCAAGGGACCAAAAGTAATTGGACAAGGGACTCTACTCTAAGGGCTGCAATTAACTCTGAAGGCGTCTCCCTCATTAACCTGTAATCAATGAAGTAGTTAAAAGGTCTGGGGTTGATTACAGGTGTGTGGTTTTGCATTTGGAAGCTGTTGCTGTGACCAGACAACATGCGGTCTGAGGAACTCTCAATTGAGGTGAAGCAGAACATCCTGAGGCTGAAAAAAAAGAAAAAATCCATCAGAGAGATAGCAGACATGCTTGGAGTAGCAAAATCAACAGTCGGATACATTCTGAGAAAAAAGGAATTGACTGGTGAGCTTGGGAACTCAAAAAGGCCTGGGCGTCCACGGATGACAACAGTGGTGGATGATCGCCGCATACTTTCTTTGGTGAAGAAGAACCCGTTCACAACATCAACTGAAGTCCAGAACACTCTCAGTGAAGTAGGTGTATCTGTCTCTAAGTCACCAGTAAAGAGAAGACTCCATGAAAGTAAATACAAAGGGTTCACATCTAGATGCAAACCATTCATCAATTCCAAAAATAGACAGGCCAGAGTTACATTTGCTGAAAAACACCTCATGAAGCCAGCTCAGTTCTGGAAAAGTATTCTATGGACAGATGAGACAAAGATCAACCTGTACCAGAATGATGGGAAGAAAAAAGTTTGGAAAAGAAATGGAACGGCACATGATCCAAGGCACACCACATCCTCTGTAAAACATGGTGGAGGCAACGTGATGGCAGGGGCATGCATGGCTTTCAATGGCACTGGGTCACTTGTGTTTATTGATGACATAACAGCAGACAAGAGTAGCCGGATGAATTCTGAAGTGTACCGGGATATACTTTCAGCCCAGATTCAGCCAAATGCCGCAAAGTTGATCGGACGGCGCTTCATAGTACAGATGGACAATGACCCCAAGCATACAGCCAAAGCTACCCAGGAGTTCATGAGTGCAAAAAAGTGGAACATTCTGCAATGGCCAAGTCAATCACCAGATCTTAACCCAACTGAGCATGCATTTCACTTGCTCAAATCCAGACTTAAGACGGAAAGACCCACAAACAAGCAAGACCTGAAGACTGCGGCTGTAAAGGCCTGGCAAAGCATTAAGAAGGAGGAAACCCAGCGTTTGGTGATGTCCATGGGTTCCAGACTTAAGGCAGTGATTGCCTCCAAAGGATTCGCAACAAAATATTGAAAATAAAAATATTTTGTTTGGGTTTGGTTTATTTGTCCAATTACTTTTGACCTCCTAAAATGTGGAGTGTTTGTAAAGAAATGTGACAATTCCTACAATTTCTATCAGATATTTTTGTTCAAACCTTCAAATTAAACGTTACAATCTGCACTTGAATTCTGTTGTAGAGGTTTCATTTCAAATCCAATGTGGTGGCATGCAGAGCCCAACTCGCCAAAATTGTGTCACTGGCCAAAGATTTCTGGACCTAACTGTATATATATAAATTTTTCACGCAAGCATATTGCTGTTACCTAAATTTTTAAGTTTTACAAGGGCAACAGGAGATAATGGACGATATAATTTGTTGTGCTATTTCTCCTAAGTACGCCAGTACCTCATATGTGGTCAAAAACTACTTTTGAGGCGCAGTACAAAATGAAGAATGGAAGGAGCGCCATATTGGAGAGCAGATATAGTTGGAATGGTTTGCGGGACTCATGTCAAATTAGCAGAGCCCCTGATGAGGCAGAAAAGCAGAAACCCCCACAAGTGACCCCGTTTTTCCCAGGTCGCTGCTCAGAACAATGTTGTCAGAGGATTACGCCACTTTTAGTGACTGACAATAATAAAACATACAAAACTGAAGATAATAACGATCTTACAGAGCAAAATGTTAGGAAACATTCTTGCTTGTATAATGACTTGTATATAACGCAAATGAGAGAAAAACTGCCTTATGCACCTCTTAGCCCATGTTCACATGTAGTGTTTTTGCACTTATTGCTTTCAATGGTGAAAAACGCTGCAAAAATACTGAAAAAAACCCGACATGCACCATCTTTAAAAAATGCAGCAGTTTTCCATTTCAAGTCAGGAATAAAGTAATCGTGTGCATGAGATTTATCAAATTTTGTTCTCAATTGTCAGGAGTGCGACTCCTGGACTGGTGAAGTGCAAGGGCTATCAAAAACTGAAAGGAGGGATTGCAATACACCCTGGGAAAGACGTAGAGTAGGGCCTCAAAAATTTTTTTCCCTAGTTGGAAGAAGTGGAAATCTTGGACTATTATAGTGTATACACAATGTGCAATGGCTGCCAAAACTTATAAGGAGGCACTGCACTACACCCTGGAAGACACGTAGAGAAGGGCCTCACAAAACACTTACATCTAGAAGGAGTGGGACTTCTGTGGCCAACAACAAGGAGTCCCGGCAGCCACTACTCTGGTTACAACTGGCACAACAAGGACCTTCAGACATCTGACTTTTGCTCCATCTAAGGTGGGCGGCAGTTCCTCCTGTGTCGGCTCAGGGACTTAGGCAGCGCCGAGGCTTCAAATAGATTGAAACAGGGGCTTCCAAACTTTGAAGCACATGACTGTATATATGTATATAATAGGATTGCTATGTAGGAAATGTCACCATCTAGTGGCTGGTTTAGATAGAGTCTGGAGTACTAGTATGGTTAAGCAGTAAAGTGCGGGTTCAGACCTCTGAGGGTGGAGCTGGTCTCTAGGAGTAGAGGGGAGACTCCAGCTTAGTTTCGTATAGAGTAGTGTGGTGTAAACCCCAGCAGATGACAATAGCAGACTATAAAGGCGATGTATGTTTCTGGTGTCTTCTCAAGCACCCGTACGCCTGGGTCCACCATCAGTGATGATCTCGCTGCCTCTTCCCCTGAGCTACTTGCTTCCCAGTCCTCTGTCCGGGATGCGGGTGAGGATGCCTTCAGTTCTGCACCGGTTGTTGCACATTCGCGAGCATCAGCAATGTTGTCCGATTTTTTTGTCACAGATTAGTGTTCAGCTGTCTCTACCTCAGGCCTTGGAACGCAAACTCAAATTCCCATCCACAAGGCCCAAACACGGTGCATCACAGGCCGGCTCAGTGTTACTACACATGCGCAGTGGTGGTGCATCACAGGACGGCTCAGTGTTACTACGCATGCGCAGTGGCGGTGCATCAAAGGACAGCTCAGTGTTATTACGCATGCGCAGTGGTGGTGTAGCACAGGACAGCTCAGTGTTACTACGCATGCGCAGTGGCGGTGTATCACAGGACAGCTCAGTGTTACTACGCATGCGCAGTAGTTGTGTATCACAGGACGGCTCAGTGTTACTACACATGCGCAGTGGCGGTGTATCACAGGACAGCTCAGTGTTACTACGCATGCGCAGTAGTTGTGTATCACAGGACGGCTCAGTGTTACTACACATGCGCAGTGGCGGTGTATCACAGGACAGCTCAGTGTTACTACGCATGCGCAGTAGTTGTGTATCACAGGACGGCTCAGTGTTACTACGCATGCGCAGTGGCGGTGTATCACAGGACAGGTCAGTGTTACTATGCATGCGCAGTAGTTGTGTATCACAGGACGGCTCAGTGTTACTACGCATGCGCAGTGGCGGTGTATCACAGGACAGCTCAGTGTTACTACGCATGCGCAGTAGTTGTGTATCACAGGACGGCTCAGTGTTGATACGCATGCGCAGTGGTGGTGCATCACAGGACGGCTCAGTGTTACTACGCATGTGCAGTGACGGTGCATCAAAGGACGGCTCAGTGTTATTACGCATGCGCAGTGGTGGTGTATCACAGGACAGCTCAGTGTTACTACTCATGCGCAGTGGCGGTGTATCACAGGACAGCTCAGTGTTACTACGCATGCGCAGTAGTTGTGTATCACAGGACGGCTCAGTGTTACTACGCATGCGCAGTGGCGGTGTATCACAGGACAGCTCAGTGTTACTACGCATGCGCAGTAGTTGTGTATCACAGGACGGCTCAGTGTTACTACGCATGCGCAGTGGCGGTGTATCACAGGACGGCTCAGTGTTACTACGCATGCGCAGTGGCGGTGTATCACAGGACAGCTCAGTGTTACTACACATGCGCAGTGGCGGTGCATCACAGGACGGCTCAGTGTAACTACACATGCGCAGCGGTGGTGCATCACAGGACAGCTCAGCGTTACTACACATGAGCAGCGGCGGTGTATCACAGGACGGCTCAGTGTTATTACGCATGCACAGTAGTGGTATATCACAGGACGGCTCAGTGTTATTACGCATGCACAGTGGTGGTGTATCACAGGACGGCTCAGTGTTACTACACATGCGCAGTGGTGGTGCATCACATGACGGCTCAGTGTTACTACGCATGCGCAGTGGCGGTGCATCACAGGACGGCTCAGTGTTACTACACATGCGCAGCGGTGGTGCATCACAGGACAGCTCAGCGTTACTACACATGAGCAGCGGCGGTGTATCACAGGACGGCTCAGTGTTACTACACATACGCAGTGGTGGTGCATCACAGGACGGCTCAGTGTTACTACGCATGCGCAGTGGCGGTGCATCACAGGACGGCTCAGTGTTACTACACATGCGCAGCGGTGGTGCATCACAGGACAGCTCAGCGTTACTACACATGAGCAGCGGCGGTGTATCACAGGACGGCTCAGTGTTATTACGCATGCACAGTGGTGGTATATCACAGGACGGCTCAGTGTTATTACGCATGCACAGTGGTGGTGCATCACAGGACGGCTCAGTGTTACTACACATGCGCAGCAGTGGTGCATCACAGGACAGCTCAGCGTTACTACACATGCGCAGCGGCGGTGTATCACAGGACAGCTCAGTGTTATTACGCATGCACAGTGGTGGTGCATCACAGGACGGCTCAGTGTTACTACACATGCGCAGTGGCGGTGTATCACAGGACGGCTCAGTGTTACTACGCATGCGCAGTGGTGGTTTATCACAGGCCGGCTCAGTGTTACTACACATGAGCAGTTGTGGTTTATCACAGGCCGGCTCAGTGTTACTACGCATGCGCCGTTGCGTTGCATCACAGGACAGCTGTTCCTTTTTGGGAATCTTTGTACATAGAGGACTGAGTGCAGTTGTCGCACGACACGGAGTGAGCATGGAACAGAGTGGGAGGGGTCACACGGGAAGAAAGATTTATTTACATTTATTAAATACTTCTTTGCATAAGTCCTAACACCCATCACATGTGAGGAGCAGCTGCCTCCGCTGTATTTGTGCCTCGGAGGGCACGGGTAGAAGCGCCCGTGCGGGGATCTTTGCAGGACCAGCAGCAATGTGGAGCGGTCCCTGATACAGGGAGTCCTCGGGGCAGCGCCTGAGACGCTCCTTGTATAGCACCGCTATTCTCCGCACCTGCTGGCGTGTCCTTCAATTTCATCCTCCTGGAAAGGGAAGCCGCACAGCGGGCACTGAACCCAGGACACGGGCCGGTGCGGAGCGGACGACGGCGGCCTGGTGTCATCCGAGTCATCGTCAGAAGAGGAGAGAATGATGCAGTGCGACCCCGAGGATTCTCCACAGGAGGCGGCGTGGAGCAGGAGCAGAGCGGCGGGAAAGTGCCCTGAAAAACAGCGATATAAGGTGCGTACAATGCGGAGCAGAAGACGGCGGAATAAAGAGAAGAAGTGATCTGTAATAGCGACATCGTGCACACGACACCCCGGGGGCAGGCGCATCGCTCTCCCCATCGCTGCTGACGTCCTCTCGCGCTGACCCTTGTCCTCACCTGCACAGATTGGACACGTGCCGTCATCAGTCTCGGGGGAGCGCTGCGCGGGGCGGGGACTGTCACACTCTCTCCGCGGTGTCAGGACTCTCTGGCTCTGCGCTCTCCTCCTGATCGGAGACAGGAGATATCACACACTATATAATAACCAGGCAGGTGCCCCCGCCCCCCCCCGCCCATGCCCGTGCCACCTTATTCCCGCTGTCAGCAGTGAGGGCTCCCCCGGTGCCTTCACTACATAACCCTGGAGCTCTGGCAGCACCAGGAGGTGAGTGATGGGTGAAAGGAAGGCGACGGGAACGGAGGCGACATGGACCGGAATCGAGGAGGCGACGGGAACGGAGGCGACATGGACCGGAATCGAGGAGGCGACGGGAACGGAGGCGACATGGACCGGAATCGAGGAGGCGACGGGAACGGAGGCGACATGGACCGGAATCGAGGAGGCGACAGGAACGGAGGCGACATGGACCGGAATCGAGGAGGCGACGGGAACGGAGGCGACATGGACCGGAATCGAGGAGGCGACGGGAACGGAGGCGACATGGACCGGAAGCGAGGAGGCGACGGGAACGGAGGCGACATGGACCGGAATCGAGGAGGCGACGGGAACGGAGGCGACATGGACCGGAATCGAGGAGGCGACAGGAACGGAGGCGACATGGACCGGAATCGAGGAGGCGACGGGAACGGAGGCGACATGGACCGGAATCGAGGAGGCGACGGGAACGGAGGCGACATGGACCGGAAGCGAGGAAGGCGACGGGGACGGGAGGTGGGAAGGCGACAGGGACGGGAGGCGGGAAGGCGATGGGGGCTCCTTAAAGGATTTTTTTTTAACAATGAAAAGGTCCCAACATAGCAAATTATCGTCCATGGTGATCTCCTCCTGATCGCTGGGACCCCACTGATCCTGAATTCCCTCGGCGCCATGGTGGACGGCGTGAATGACTTCGCACGACTGATCCTTAATCCCCTACAGGCGGGCTGGGAAGTGAAGCATTGTGGGTGGTGTGTGCCATTAGGGAGTCGTCCTACCTTCTTTGGGCATCCTCCATTTTCAGTCGTCGACAACCACTGGGGGTCTCGCGTTCCCTCTGTGATGGGTGGAGTCTCGTCATGGGGATCTCAGGACAAGAACCTGCGGGGGCAGCCAGAAGATGGGGGTGTTAGAGGCATATAATCAGACAGAGGCGCAGCTGGAGGTCACCGCACGGAATGACCGGACGTCTGTGGGAATTTCTGACAGTAAAGGGGCCATTCCCTTCTGATGGGAGTAATGGGGGGTCCGGACTCGTCATCCTGATGTCCGCGATACTCACCGGATGACACCGGGCTCTCCTCCTGCCGGCTGCTGCTGTCCCCACAATGTGACGGGATGGGGGGGCTCGGAGGCGCTGTGATTGGCTGGCTGCGTTTGCGGGATTTAGCTGCAGACAGCAGGAGCATGCGCGCGGAGCGGCTCATGGAGGCCGGGGGAGGGGAGGCCGCAGGAAGGGAGGCCGCGCTCTGCAGCCTCTCTCTCAGCTTCTGACTCCTAGAGAAAAGACACGACATGAGGGGGGGGCAGAGGACCGGACCCCAAGACCCCCAGAAAAACAGCCGAGATTATTCACATCTACAGTCAAATGGAAAAAGAAATACCCGGGGCCTGAGACTCACTACATAGTGAAGAACGGCTGCAGTGTAAAGCACAGAGGAGAGCAGACAATAGCTGCATTACATTGTATCTCCAGTATACAAAGCATCTAAGCTGGAATTAGTGTCCCGCTGTACAGTACTGTAGAGCAGAGCTGCAGTGTAAAGAATGGAGGAGCCGCAGTGTAAAGAATGGGGGAGCCGCAGTGTAAAAAATGGGGGAGCCGCAGTGTAAAGAATGGTGGAGCCGCAGTGTAAAGAATGGGGGAGCCACAGTATAAAGAATGGGGGAGCCACAGTATAAAGAATGGGGGAGCCGCAGTGTAAAGAATGGTGGAGCCGCAGTGTAAAGAATGGGGGAGCCGCAGTGTAAAGAATGGGGGAGCCGCAATGTAAAGAATGGGGGAGCCGCAGTGTAAAGAATGGGGGAGCCGCAGTGTAAAGAATGGGGGAGCCGCAGTGTAAAGAATGGAGGAGCCGCAGTGTAAAGAATGGGGGAGCCGCAGTGTAAAGAATGGGGGAGCCGCAGTGTAAAGAATGGGGGAGCCGCAGTGCAAAGAATGGGGGAGCCGCAGTGTAAAGAATGGGGGAGCCGCAGTATAAAGAATGGTGGAGCCGCAGTATAAAGAATGGGGGAGCCGCAGTGTAAAGAATGGGGGAGCCGCAGTATAAAGAATGGTGGAGCCGCAGTATAAAGAATGGGGGAGCCGCAGTGTAAAGAATGGGGGAGCCGCAGTGTAAAGAATGGGGGAGCCGCAGTGTAAAGAATGGGGGAGCCGCAGTGTAAAGAATGGGGGAGCCGCAGTATAAAGAATGGTGGAGCCGCAGTGTAAAGAATGGGGGAGCCGCAGTGTAAAGAATGGGGGAGCCGCAGTGTAAAGAATGGGGGAGCCGCAGTGTAAAGAATGGGGGAGCCGCAGTGTAAAGAATGGGGGAGCCGCAGTATAAAGAATGGGGGAGCCGCAGTATAAAGAATGGGGGAGCCGCAGTATAAAGAATGGGGGAGCCGCAGTATAAAGAATGGGGGAGCCGCAGTGTAAAGAATGGGGGAGCCGCAGTATAAAGAATGGGGGAGCCGCAGTGTAAAGAATGGGGGAGCCGCAGTGTAAAGAATGGGGGAGCCGCAGTATAAAGAATGGTGGAGCCGCAGTATAAAGAATGGTGGAGCCGCAGTGTAAAGAATGGGGGAGCCGCAGTATAAAGAATGGGGGAACCGCAGTGTAAAGAATGGGGGAACCGCAGTGTAAAGAATGGGGGAGCCGCAGTGTAAAGAATGGGGGAACCGCAGTGTAAAGAATGGGGGAACCGCAGTGTAAAGAATGGGGGAGCCGCAGTGTAAAGAATGGGGGAACCGCAGTGTAAAGAATGGGGGAGCCGCAGGGTAAAGAATGGGGGAGCTGCAGTATCAAGAATGGGGGAGCCGCAGTATCAAGAATGGGGGAGCCGCAGTGTCAAGAATGGGGGAGCCGCAGTGTAAAGAATGGGGGAGCCGCAGTATAAAGAATGGGGGAGCCGCAGTATAAAGAATGGGGGAGCCGCAGTGTAAAGAATGGGGGAGCCGCAGTGTAAAGAATGGGGGAGCCGCAGTGTAAAGAATGGTGGAGCCGCAGTATAAAGAATGGGGGAGCCGCAGTATAAAGAATGGGGGAGCCGCAGTATAAAGAATGGGGGAGCCGCAGTATAAAGAATGGGGGAGCCGCAGTATAAAGAATGGGGGAGCCGCAGTGTAAAGAATGGGGGAGCCGCAGTGTAAAGAATGGGGCAGCTGCAGTATAAAGAATGGGGGAGCCGCAGTGTAAAGAATGGGGCAGCCGCAGTGTAAAGAATGGGGGAGCCGCAGTATAAAGAATGGGGGAGCCGCAGTATAAAGAATGGGGGAGCCGCAGTATAAAGAATGGGGGAGCCGCAGTGTAAAGAATGGTGGAGCCGCAGTGTAAAGAATGGGGGAGCCGCAGTGTAAAGAATGGGGGAGCCGCAGTGTAAAGAATGGGGGAGCGAGAGCAGCAGGAGGGACGCTGAGTGTCATGTACTCAAATAACCGATCAGATATCTGGAAACTGATGAAATCTGAGGGGTGGGTGAGTGCGTCCAGTCGGGGGGGGTACGTACCTGGCCGGCGTGTCTTGGGCGTCCAGGGTGGGCTTTTCTCTGGGGTGTAGAGGTGGAACCGGAGAGGAGCGGCCGCCCTGTAAGAAGCAGAGATGGGTGACACACACAGCTGGGAGAAGTCTGCCGCCATCTGCGGGGCCACTGCCGAGGGCGGAAGACGGTGCATTCACAGGGCAGCCCCCTCCTCTGTGCAGCGCCCCACTTCCCCCAGCGGCCGGGGCAGCACCCCACTTCCTCCTCCTCTGTGCAGCGCCCCACTTCCCCCAGCGGCCGGGGCAGCACCCCACTTCCTCCTCCTCTGTGCAGCACCCCACTTCCTCCTCCTCTGTGCAGCGCCCCCTTCCCCCAGCGGCCGGGGCAGCACCCACTTCCCCCAGCGGCCGGGGCAGCGCCCCCTTCCCCCAGCGGCCGGGGCAGCGCCCCACTTCCGCGCAGTCACTTGAGGATTGTGTCTCCTCTTCCAGAGCTCTATGCTCTGGGGTCAGGCATGCTGGGACATGTAGTGTCATCAGTGATGGCTGCCGTGTACCTGTGAGCCTGCGCGCCGGCCCTCGTCCTCCTCATCCAGGGAGGAGCGGACGCGTATGAAGGACAAACCGAACTGCTGCTGCTTGTTGAAGGGCTGAGCGCAGGTGACCCGGACTCGGTCCCACTTCTCCCCGGCGGCTTCTTCCAGGAAGTCTCCTGCGGAGGACGGAAAAGACCGGGATCGTACAGGGGAGGCGCGTGATACTGTCCAGAGCTGCACCCTGCCACACACTCCAGTCACCTCCAGAGCTGCACCCTGCCACACACTCCAGTCACCTCCAGAGCTGCACCCTGCCACAAGCTCCAGTGACCTCCAGAGCTGCACCCAGCAACATTATTCCAGTCACCTCCAGAGCTGCACTCAGCAACATGCTCCAGTCACCTGCAGAGCTGCATCCAGCAACATGCTCCAGTCACCTCCAGAGCTGCACCCTGCCACAAGCTCCAGTCACCTCCAGAGCTGCACCCAGCAACATTATTCCAGTCACCTCCAGAGCTGCACTCAGCAACATGCTCCAGTCACCTGCAGAGCTGCATCCAGCAACATGCTCCAGTCACCTCCAGAGCTGCACCCTGCCACAAGCTCCAGTCACCTCCAGAGCTGCACCCAGCAACATTATTCCAGTCACCTCCAGAGCTGCACTCAGCAACATGCTCCAGTCACCTCCAGAGCTGCACCCAGCAACATTATTCCAGTCACCTCCAGAGCTGCACTCAGCAACATGCTCCAGTCACCTGCAGAGCTGCATCCAGCAACATGCTCCAGTCACCTCCAGTGCTGCATCCAGCAACATGCTCCAGTCACCTCCAGAGCTGCATCCAGCAACATGCTCCAGTCACCTCCAGTGCTGCATCTAGCAACATGCTCCAGTCACCTCCAGTGCTGCATCTAGCAACATGCTCCAGTCACCTCCAGTGCTGCATCTAGCAACATGCTCCAGTCACCTCCAGTGCTGCATCTAGCAACATGCTCCAGTCACCTCCAGAGCTGCACTCAGCAACATTACTCCAGTCACCTCCAGAGCTGCACTCAGCAACATTACTCCAGTCACCTCCAGAGCTGCACCCAGCAACATGCTCCAGTCACCTCCAGAGCTGCACCCAGCAACATGCTCCAGTCACCTCCAGAGCTGCACCCAGCAACATGCTCCAGTCACCTCCAGAGCTGCACCCAGCAACATGCTCCAGTCACCTCCAGAGCTGCACCCAGCAACATGCTCCAGTCACCTCCAGAGCTGCACCCAGCAACATGCTCCAGTCACCTCCAGAGCTGCACCCAGCAACATGCTCCAGTCACCTCCAGAGCTGCACCCAGCAACATGCTCCAGTCACCTCCAGAGCTGCACCCAGCAACATGCTCCAGTCACCTCCAGAGCTGCACCCAGCAACATGCTCCAGTCACCTCCAGAGCTGCACCCAGCAACATGCTCCAGTCACCTCCAGAGCTGCACCCAGCAACATGCTCCAGTCACCTCCAGAGCTGCACCCAGCAACATGCTCCAGTCATCTCCAGAGCTGCACCCAGCAACATGCTCCAGTCATCTCCAGAGCTGCACCCAGCAACATGCTCCCGTCACCTCCAGAGCTGCACCCAGCAACATGCTCCAGTCACCTCCAGAGCTGCACCCAGCAACATGCTCCAGTCACCTCCAGAGCTGCACCCAGCAACATGCTCCAGTCACCTCCAGAGCTGCACCCAGCAACATGCTCCAGTCACCTCCAGAGCTGCACCCAGCAACATGCTCCAGTCACCTCCAGAGCTGCACCCAGCAACATGCTCCAGTCATCTCCAGAGCTGCACCCAGCAACATGCTCCAGTCATCTCCAGAGCTGCACCCAGCAACATGCTCCCGTCACCTCCAGAGCTGCACCCAGCAACATGCTCCAGTCACCTCCAGAGCTGCACCCAGCAACATGCTCCAGTCACCTCCAGAGCTGCACCCAGCAAGATGCTCCAGTCATCTCCAGAGCTGCACCCAGCAACATGCTCCAGTCATCTCCAGAGCTGCACCCAGCAACATGCTCCAGTCACCTCCAGAGCTGCACCCAGCAACATGCTCCAGTCACCTCCAGAGCTGCACCCAGCAACATGCTCCAGTCACCTCCAGAGCTGCACCCAGCAACATGCTCCAGTCACCTCCAGAGCTGCACCCAGCAATATGCTCCAGTCATCTCCAGAGCTGCACCCAGCAACATGCTCCAGTCATCTCCAGAGCTGCACCCAGCAACATGCTCCAGTCATCTCCAGAGCTGCACCCAGCAACATGCTCCAGTCACCTCCAGAGCTGCACCCAGCAACATGCTCCAGTCACATCCAGTGCTGCACCCAGCAACATGCTCCAGTCACCTCCAGAGCTGCACCCAGCAACATGCTCCAGTCACCTCCAGAGCTGCACCCAGCAACATGCTCCAGTCACATCCAGTGCTGAACCCAGCAACATGCTCCAGTCACATCCAGTGCTGCACCCAGCAACATGCTCCAGTCACATCCAGTGCTGCACCCAGCAACATGCTCCAGTCACCTCCAGAGCTGCACCCAGCAACATGCTCCAGTCACCTCCAGAGCTGCACTCAGAGAAATAATTTTATACTGCTCTCATATCCAGAGCTGCATCTCCAGCAATCGTTTTGTACTCCAGTCACACCTAGAGCTGCAGTCATTATTTTCCTCTGACTTTACCCTCCTTGAACATCCGGACCCCTCTGTGGTTCTTCATGGTCCTGGCGTCTGCTGCTGACATCAGTGTGGTGGTGGGGAGCAGCGTGGTGAACCCCTTATCCAGAGCCCAGATGGAACGTCCCACATCGATCTGCAGGAAGGCCGAACCACTGTTCCCTGCACACGGGGGAGGACACAAGACATGAGAGCGGGGACACCAGAAACACAAACAAGACAACGAGATCTGCTCCAACTGCACCGATATCAATGTAGCGGATGTGACAGGCGCGCTCCAACTGCAACTCCACCCGGAGCTGCCGACTGCGGTCCCGGGGACAGCCGAGCCACGGCTGGGAGAGCTCGTCCGTCAGGAGATTCTCCACCGGGTGCCGGGGGTCCTGGAACAGACGGCGGAGAAAAGCGTGAGACCAAAGCGACTAGGCTACAGCGATGATAGAAACCGCAGATCAGGGGGTGGGGGGCCGAACGGCAGAGGGGGCGGAGAAAAGCGTGAGACCTGCGCGACTAGGCTACAGCGATGATAGAAACCGCAGATCAGGGGGTGGGGGGCCGAACGGCAGAGGGAGGGGCGGAGAAAAGCGTGAGACCTGCGCGACTAGGCTACAGCGATGATAGAAACCGCAGATCAGGGGGTGGGGGGCCCGAACGGCAGAGGCGGGGGGCGGAGAAAAGCGTGAGACCTGCGCGACTAGGCTACAGCGATGATAGAAACCGCAGATCAGGGGGTGGGGGGCCGAACGGCAGAGGCGGGGGGCGGAGAAAAGCGTGAGACCTGCGCGACTAGGCTACAGCGATGATAGAAACCGCAGATCAGGGGGTGGGGGGCCGAACGGCAGAGGCGGGGGGCGGAGGAAAAGCGTGAGACCTGCGCGACTAGGCTACAGCGATGATAGAAACCGCAGATCAGGGGGTGGGGGGCCGAACGGCAGAGGCGGGGGGCGGAGAAAAGCGTGAGACCTGCGCGACTAGGCTACAGCGATGAAAGAAACCGCAGATCAGGGGGTGGGGGGCCGAACGGCAGAGGCGGGGGGGGGGTGGAGAAAAGCGTGACACCTGCGCGACTAGGCTACAGCGATGATAGAAACCGCAGATCAGGGGGTGGGGGGGCCGAACGGCAGAGGCGGGGGGTGAAGGGGCCGAACAGCGGGGGTGTGGGGGGCGGAAAAAAGCGTGAGACCTGGGCGACTAGGCTACAGCGATGTGACAGAGACCGCAGATCAGGGGGCCACCTATGCAGGGGCTGGAGAGCGGCCTCAGGTTGTGCAGCAGAGGGAAGCTTTAGAGAGAGTGTGTGTGTGTGGGGCGGGATTGCCGGAGAGAGAGGGGGGGTCTATGCGGGGCTGGGGCTTCAGAGTGCGTGGGGGGAGGGGGTGGTCTGTGCGGGGCCAGGGCTTTAGGGTGTGCAGGGGGAGGGGGTGGTCTGCGCGGGGCCGGGGCTTCAGAATGCGCGGGGGGAGTGGGTGGTCTGTGCGGGGTCAGGCCTTTAGAGCGCGCGGGGGGAGCGGGTGGTCTGCGCGGGGCCGGAGCTTTAGGGTGCGCAGGGGGAGGGGGGCAGTCTGCACGAGGCCGGGGCTTTAGAGTGCGCGGGGGGAGGGGCGGTCTGTGCGGGGTTCGGGGCTTCAGGGTGCGCGGGGGGGAGGGGCGGTCTGTGCGGGGTCGGGGCTTCAGGGTGCGCGGGGGAGGGGGTGGTCTGTGCGGGGTCGGGGCTTCAGGGTGCGCGGGGGAGGGGGTGGTCTGCGCGGGGCCGGGGCTTCAGAATGCGCAGGGGGAGTGGGTGGTCTGTGCGGGGTCAGGCCTTTAGAGTGCGCGGGGGGAGGGGCGGTCTGTGCGGGGCCGGAGCTTTAGGGTGCGCAGGGGGAGGGGGGCAGTCTGCACGAGGCCGGGGCTTTAGAGTGCGCGGGGGGAGGGGCGGTCTGTGCCGGGGCTTCAGGGTGCGCGGGAGCCGGATGGAGGGGGCGGTTTGTGCGCAGCCAGGGCTTCACAGTGCGGGGTGGGCGGGCTGGATGGAGAAAGCGGCCTACGTGGGGGTGGGGCTTCAGAGTGTGCGGGGCGGTCTGTGCAGGGCGGGGCTTCAGAGTGCGCAGGGGCGGGACCATCTTGCACAGTGGAGCATTCTGGGACGGCCGCGCACCTGGGAGCTGAAGGACACGATGTGGCGGATTGTGACCGGCGCCATCCGGAGGACGCAGCAATGTCCAGACCTGCAATAAAAAGGAACCGTCACTCTGGCGGAATCAGGGGAAAAGGGCAACGGAATCCGCAGCATAACGCCGGGTGTGAGCAGGGGCTGCTGGGAGGTTCCGGCACCGGCAGATCACCTGACCCCGGAATCCGCGGCTCCTGCAACTCCCTGAATCTCCCGCGCTCAGCCCACAGCCACGCCCACCTCCAGCACTTCCAACTCACCACGCCCCCAACGTCACTTGCAGCTCCTCACGCCTCTGACGCCTTACCACGGCCCTCTGACGTCACTGATAACGCGATACGTCCTGATCACCAGAGGTCGCACTCCGCGTTTGTCACCTGACTCGGCGCCGAACACAATCCAGCTGACCGTAAAGTGAACTTGGTCTTCGGCAAAATGGAGTCCTGAAAACTCCTTGGTTACTATTATTCAATATGTAACAACGGGGCGATTCCAATTACAGCAGTAGATTTCCATAGCAGGGATGTCACCTTGTGTGTGACCCGCAGAGGCCGGGAACACAAACTGCAGTGCACATTTAACGCCCAACTGCCAAAAAAAGGGTGTACAAACATGGCTGCCGAAAACGTCATCTGTCGTGTCAGGGGGTCACGTGCAGAGTCAGCTGATTGATGTCGCATCGTGTGATTGGATGAGCGTCGGCGCCGGAAGATGTTTTTGATTGGTTCATGTATCCCGGAACTCGTAGTCGTGGCGAAAGATGGCTGCGGCGGTGCTGGAGGTGGAAGTCGGGGAAGCCGGGCTGAGAGAGGCGGCGGCGGAGGAGGTGAGCAGAGGCGGGGAGGACGGAGACCCCCGGTACCCCCCTCATGTGTCTCACACTGCAACCCCTCCCCTCAGCTCCACTCCACAGAGACTCAACCCACATCTGTCACCCCCCCACAGACCCCCTCATCCCCCCTCCCCCCGGTCCTGTCACCCCCCCTACAGACCCCTCATCCCCTCCCCCTCGCCCCGGTGCTGTCACCCCCCCCCTACAGACACCTCATCCCCCTCCCCTGGTGCTGTCACCCCCCCCCCCCCCCTACAGACACCTCATCCCCCTCCCCTGGTGCTGTCACCCCCCCTACAGACCCCTCATCCCCCTCCCCCCGGTGCTGTCACCCCCCCCTACAGACCCTCATCCCCCCTCCCCCCGGTGCTGTCACCCCCCCCTAAAGACACCTCATCCCCCCTCCCCCGGTGCTGTCACCCCCCCCTAAAGACACCTCATCCCCCTCCCCCGGTGCTGTCACCCCCCCCCCTACAGACCCCTCATCCCCCTCCCCCCGGTGCTGTCACCCCCCCCTTACAGACACCTCATCCCCCCTCCCCCGGTGCTGTCACCCCCCCTACAGACACCTCATCCCCCTCCCCTGGTGCTGTCACCCCCCCCCCCCCCCTACAGACACCTCATCCCCCTCCCTGGTGCTGTCACCCCCCCCTACAGACCCCTCATCCCCCTCCCCCGGTGCTGTCACCCCCCCCCTACAGACCCCTCATCCCCCTCCCCCGGTGCTGTCACCCCCCCTACAGACACCTCATCCCCCTCCCCCGGTGCTGTCACCCCCCCTACAGACACCTCATCCCCCTCCCCTGGTGCTGTCACCCCCCCCCCCCCTACAGACACCTCATCCCCCTCCCCTGGTGCTGTCACCCCCCCTACAGACCCCTCATCCCCCTCCCCTGGTGCTGTCAGCCCCCCTAAAGACACCTCATCCCCCTCCCCCGGTGCTGTCACCCCCCCCCCTACAGACACCTCATCCCCCTCCCCCGGTGCTGTCACCCCCCCCCCTACAGACACCTCATCCCCCTCCCCCGGTGCTGTCACTTCCCCCTACAGACACCTCATCCCCCTCCCCCGGTGCTGTCACCCCCCCTACAGACCCCTCATCCCCCTCCCCCGGTGCTGTCACCCCCCCCTACAGACCCCTCATCCCCCTCCCCCGGTGCTGTCACCCCCCCCTACAGACACCTCATCCCCCTCCCCCCGGTGCTGTCACCCCCCCCTACAGACACCTCATCCCCCTCCCCCGGTGCTGTCACCCCCCCCTACAGACACCTCATCCCCCTCCCCCGGTGCTGTCACCCCCCCCCCCCCCTACAGACACCTCATCCCCCTCCCCCGGTGCTGTCACCCCCCCCCCCCCTACAGACCCCTCATCCCCCTCCCCCGGTGCTGTCACCCCCCCCCTACAGACCCCTCATCCCCCTCCCCCGGTGCTGTCACCCCCCCTACAGACCCCTCATCCCCCTCCCCCGGTGCTGTCACCCCCCCCTACAGACCCCTCATCCCCCTCCCCGGTGCTGTCACCCCCCCCCTACAGACCCCTCATCCCCCCTCCCCCGGTGCTGTCACCCCCCCCCCCACAGACCCCTCATCCCCCCCCTCCCCCGGTGCTGTCACCCCCCCCCTACAGACCCCTCATCCCCCCCCTCCCCCCGGTGCTGTCACCCCCCCCCCCCCCCCCCCTACAGACCCCCTCATCCCCCCCTCCCCCCGGTGCTGTCACCCCCCCCCCTACAGACCCCTCACCCCCCCTCCCCCGTTGCTGTCACCCCCCCCCTTCAGACCCCTCATCCCCTCCCCCGGTGCTGTCACCCCCCCCCCCTTCAGACCCCTCATCCCCCTCCCCCGGTGCTGTCACCCCCCCCCTTCAGACCCCTCATCCCCCCTCCCCCGGTGCTGTCACTCCCTAAAGACCCCCCCCTCCCCCGGTGCTGTCACCCCCCCTACAGACCCCTCATCCCCCTCCCCTGGTGCTGTCACCCCCTCCTACAGACCCCTCATCTCCCCTCCCCCGGTGCTGTCACCCCCTCCTACAGACCCCTCATCCCCCCTCCCCCGGTGCTGTCACCCCCTCCTACAGACCCCTCATCCCCCTCCCCCCGGTGCTGTCACCCCCTCCTACAGACCCCTCATCCCCCTCCCCCGGTGCTGTCACCCCCCTCCTACAGACCCCTCATCCCCCTCCCCCGGTGCTGTCACCCCCCCCCCCTACAGACCCCTCATCCCCCTCCCCCGGTGCTGTCACCCCCCCCTTCAGACTCCTCATCCCCCTCCCCCGGTGCTGTCACCCCCCCTACAGACCCCTCATCCCCCTCCCCCCGGTGCTGTCACCCCCCTCCTACAGACCCCTCATCCCCCTCCCCCGGTGCTGTCACCCCCCTCCTACAGACCCCTCATCCCCCTCCCCCGGTGCTGTCACCCCCCTCCTACAGACCCCTCATCCCCCTCCCCCCGGTGCTGTCACCCCCTCCCCCCGGTGCTGTCACCCCCCTCCTACAGACCCCTCATCCCCCTCCCCCGGTGCTGTCACCCCCCTCCTACAGACCCCTCATCCCCCTCCCCCCGGTGCTGTCACCCCCTCCCCCGGTGCTGTCACCCCCTCCTACAGACCCCTCATCCCCCTCCCCCGGTGCTGTCACCCCCTCCTACAGACCCCTCATCCCCCTCCCCCGGTGCTGTCACCCCCTCCTACAGACCCCTCTTTCCCCTCCCCCGCCCTGTCTCCTGTAGTTCAGCCTCGTCTGTTGCGGATGGGATTGTCACACCTGTGTTATCAGCGCAGGTCACTTTTCCTCCCTTTTCATTACCTGAAACAGCAGAAATATTGAAAGCACAAACTCCGCTAGAAAGCGGCAGAACTTTCCAGTTGTAGAGATGTGCAGCAGGTGCAGTGGCATGTGGTGACGCGTTTCTGACCTGAGTGTCCCACGCTCGGGTTCTCCTCTGTTATCACCTCACATTTTGCCCAGAGGATGAACAGAGGAACTGGATTTACCAGAAACGCACAGGACCGGGCGCTGTCTGTATCCATCAGGAGGAGACACAGGGTGACTGGAGGCAGTCGTGTCCAGCGGAGGGGGCCAAATCTTATTACAGCACAGGGGAGATATCACCTCTTATTACAGCACAGAGGAGATATCACCTCTTATTACAGCACAGGGGGAGATATCACCTCTTATTACAGCACAGGGGAGATATCACCTCTTATTACAGCACAGGGGAGATATCACCTCTTATTACAGCACAGGGGAGATATCACCTCTTATTACAGCGCAGGGGAGATATCACCTCTTATTACAGCACAGGTGAGATATCACCTCTTATTACAGCGCAGGGGAGATATCACCTATTATTACAGCACAGGGGAGATATCACCTCTAATTACAGCACAGGGGAGATATCACATCTTATTACAGCACAGGGGAGATATCACCTCTTATTACAGCACAGGTGAGATATCACCTCTTATTACAGCGCAGGGGAGTTATCACCTATTATTACAGCACAGGGGAGATATCACCTCTAATTACAGCACAGGGGAGATATCACCTCTTATTACAGCACAGGGGAGATATCACCTCTTATTACAGCACAGGGGAGATATCACCTCTTATTACAGCACAGGGGAGATATCACCTCTTATTACAGCGCAGGGGAGATATCGCCTCTTATTACAGCACAGGGGAGATATCACCTCTTATTACAGCACAGGGGAGATATCACCTCTTATTACAGCACAGGGGAGATATCACCTCTTATTACAGCGCAGGGGAGATATCTCCTCTTATTACAGCACAGGGGAGATATCACCTCTTATTACAGCACAGGGGAGATATCACCTCTTATTACAGCACAGGGGAGATATCACCTCTTATTACAGCACAGGGGAGATATCACCTCTTATTACAGCACAGAGGAGATATCACCTCTTATTACAGCACAGGGGAGATATCACCTCTTATTACAGCACAGGGGAGATATCACCTCTTATTACAGCACAGGGGAGATATCACCTCTTATTACAGCACAGGGGAGATATCACCTCTTATTACAGCACAGGGGAGATATCACCTCTTATTACAGCACAGGGGAGATATCACCTCTTATTACAGCACAGGGGAGATATCACCTCTTATTACAGCACAGAGGAGATATCACCTCTTATTACAGCACAGGGGAGATATCACCTCTTATTACAGCACAGGGGAGATATCACCTCTTATTACAGCACAGGGGAGATATCACCTCTTATTACAGCACAGGGGAGATATCACCTCTTATTACAGCACAGAGGAGATATCACCTCTTATTACAGCACAGGGGAGATATCACCTCTTATTACAGCACAGGGGAGATATCACCTCTTATTACAGCACAGGGGAGATATCGCCTCTTATTACAGCACAGGGGAGATATCACCTCTTATTACAGCACAGGGGAGATATCCCCTCTTATTACAGCACAGGGGAGATATCACCTCTTATTACAGCACAGGGGAGATATCACCTCTTATTACAGCACAGGGGAGATATCACATCTTATTACAGCACAGGGGAGATATCACATCTTATTACAGCACAGGGGAGATATCACCTCCTATTACAGCACAGGGGAGATATCACCTCTTATTACAGCACAGGGGAGATATCGCCTCTTATTACAGCACAGGGGAGATATCACCTATTACAGCACAGGGGAGATATCGCCTCTTATTACAGCACAGGGGAGATATCACCTCTTATTACAGCACAGGGGAGATATCACCTCTTATTACAGCACAGAGGAGATATCCCCTCTTATTACAGCACAGGGGAGATATCCCCTCTTATTACAGCACAGGGGAGATATCCCCTCTTATTACAGCACAGAGGAGATATCACCTATTACAGCACAGGGGAGATATCCCCTCTTATTACAGCACAGGGGAGATATCCCCTCTTATTACAGCACAGGGGAGATATCACCTATTACAGCACAGAGGAGATATCCCCTCTTATTACAGCACAGGGGAGATATCACCTATTACAGCACAGGGGAGATATCGCCTCTTATTACAGCACAGGGGAGATATCACCTCTTATTACAGCACAGGGGAGATATCACCTCTTATTACAGCACAGAGGAGATATCCCCTCTTATTACAGCACAGGGGAGATATCCCCTCTTATTACAGCACAGGGGAGATATCGCCTCTTATTACAGCACAGAGGAGATATCACCTATTACAGCACAGGGGAGATATCCCCTCTTATTACAGCACAGGGGAGATATCACCTATTACAGCACAGGGGAGATATCGCCTCTTATTACAGCACAGGGGAGATATCCCCTCTTATTACAGCACAGGGGAGATATCACCTCTTATTACAGCACAGAGGAGATATCCCCTCTTATTACAGCACAGGGGAGATATCCCCTCTTATTACAGCACAGGGGAGATATCCCCTCTTATTACAGCACAGGGGAGATATCCCCTCTTATTACAGCACAGGGAGATATCCCCTCTTATTACAGCTCGGTGGTGATATAATTGCCGTTGCTGGTGTCGGGCGGTTCGTCGTCTTTCTCACGCTCTTTCCTTCTCTCCATTAGGTTGACCTCTCTGATCTCGCCCCGGAGGAGCGATGGCGGTAAGCGTCGTTCTTACTCTTGATATTGGCGGCGCTGGTTATAACGGGCTGCGGTGGCTGTGGGGGACGTCTGTACATGTCTGACAACCACTCGTACAGGTTGTCAGGGTTATAGCTGCTGACCTGGCGCTTCATGTCTTTACCTTGCAGGGTGGAGCACGCCCGGATGCACGCCAAGCACCGGGGCCACGAGGCGATGCACGCGGAGATGGTCCTGATCCTCATCGCCACGCTGGTGGTGGCGCAGCTGCTGCTGGTGCAGTGGAAGCAGCGACATCCGCGCTCCTACAATGTAAGAGGTGACGTACGGTGGGATGGCGCTGTCTGCGGTGCTGTGCGGGTCACTGTCCCCGCCCGCTGCCTGGACCCCACCTGCTCTATACTCCAGTCACATCCTGCTGCTGCGGCGCCTCTTTACCAGCAGCTCTGGGTGTGATTGGCTGACCACAGATGGGGCGCTCTGTCTTCTCAGATGGTGACGCTGTTCCAGATGTGGATCGTCCCGGTGTATTTCACAGTGAAGCTGCACTGGTGAGGTTCCTGGGCGTCTGGATCCTCTTCTCTCTGGTCACCCGCTTTTATCACCTACAAAGCCACAAGGAAACCACTGGAACAAACCACTCCCAGGTGAGCGCCTCCGGCCGCGAGCGGAGACACGGGGGTGGGGGGGACGCGGGAACCGAGCGGGGAGCTCTGCCGAACAGAGACCGGTCCTCCGGGGACATCTTCACCTCCCTGTAATGTTATTCAGCACACAAAGAGTTAATCTACACACAAAGAAAAAGGCACCATGTCCATACATTACTAATAGTGATCCTGAGCTACATACCCCAGAGCTGCACTCACTATTCTGCTGGTGCAGTCACTGTGTACACACATTACTGATCCTGAGTTACCCCCTGTATTATACTCCAGAGCTGCACTCACTATTCTGCTGGTGCAGTCACTGTGTACATACATTGCATTATCTGCTGGTGCAGTCACTGTGTACATACATTACTGATCCTGAGTTACCCCCTGTATTATACTCCAGAGCTGCACTCACTATTCTGCTGGTGCAGTCACTGTGTACATACATTGCATTACTGATCCTGAGTTACCTCCTCTATTATACTCCAGAGCTGCGCT